>NW_026929101.1:0-37381 GCF_032062105.1 Saccostrea cuccullata | reverse complement strand
ACTATACGCCAATACACCATAGAAGTTTGGGATACTTATTTATTATTTATTGAGACAAATGGAAAAGTCCTTGTGTATCGACATTTGCAAGAACATTATTTTTATTTGTTTCAATCACACTGTCTAATAACAATACGAGGCACTTAAAGATTAATATGTTATTTTGATTTATAAAATATTGCTTCTAGTTTTGTTCTACCCTGCTCTCTCATTAATTCTGAATTTCTTACGCACAAAAACATCGTGTATATTTTCATTATATATTTTAGGTGTAGCAACATTGTCAGTAATGCCGGCATCAGATGTTATTGTTAACCAGACAGTAACGTTTGAGTGTCTGTACGCAAATGGTCAATCAGGAGCTTCCTTCAGTTATGGACAAAGAGGATGTGCGTTTGCATATGATGTGTGTAGTGGATGTCAGTTATTTACTTCACTTGAGTGTCCAAACAACCAGACCTACAGGGTATCATTAACTGTTGATTCTTCCTGGCACAAAGTAACAATGTATTGTGAACCGCCATTTGGGGGTCCGAGAAGCAACACCATCACATTAAATGTCACAAGTGAGTAAGGGTAGGAGTTACATTAAATCTACAATTGAAAAGAAATGGATTCTTTATTCAAGTTAAGAATTTACGCGAGAGTATATGTGAAGATGATAAAGTGGAATATCAAGCTTCATTCTCCTACGGCTTAAAATTTTCTTATGTCAATGTAAACCCGATTAGCAGTGATGTCTAGAAATATGTGTTTGACAATAAACAAGATGAGTAGAAATGATGACATACTCTTTTTATGCACTTGACATGTCTCAAAATTGTAAAAATACACCTTCCTTACAATTAACAGATTTTTACATAGTTTTACTTTCTAGAACTTATTTTCTTAATTTTTTCTGAATTTTAATTAGCATAAAACAATTCTGGATTATTTTCATAAAAGCGAAGACATGTCCTTTTATGTATTGCTTACAAAATCCAAGCTTCTTTTATATTTTCATATTTCATCACGATATTTGACTTTTGCTATTTTTGAAAGCAACTTTTCATGAGAATTTTTAGGTCACCTGAGTAACCCAGGTGACCTATCGCTATCCGTTTTCGTCCGTCGTCGTCCGTCGCCTGTCAACAAATGAACATTTTCAGCTTCTTCTCTGAAACTACTGAACCAATTTCAACCAAATTTTGTATACAGCATTTATGGGTGAAGGGGAACAACAATTGTGAATTTTATGGTCCCCACCCCCATGGGGCCTGAGAGATGAGGCCAAAACTACCAAAATTATTGCAATCTTTAAAAATCTTCTTCTTTACTCCTGGACATCAAGCAGGCAATCTGTTGTCATGAATGTAATGAGCATTGAGTCCTCTAGCACAATTTAGAATTTCATGGCCCCAGGGTCAGGGATTCTGGTGTAAGGTCGGGGCTCTATTGATCATATAATGAAAATGCATTAATTCTTTGAAAATCTTCTTTTCTGCTCCTGGGTATCAAAGAAACTAACTAAATATATAGTTATAATGCAAAAGAGTGCTTTGTTGCAACCACTATTGAAATAACGACCACTATTGAAATAATTATATCAATAGTGGTTGAGAGTGGATTTCAATAGCAAACATAGTTAGTAACCACTATTGAAATACAACCACTATTGAAATAATTATATCAATAGTGGTTGAGAGTGGATTTCAATAGAAAACATAGTTAGTAACCACTATTGAAATACGACCACTATTGAAATAATTATATCAATAATGGTTGGGAGTGCATTTCAATTACAAACATAGGTAAGGCCATAATAAAAATATTCCTAGATTCTCATCCCCGCCCGCCCCGATTTTTACTCCCGCCTCGATTTTTTTTTTATTTTGTTTTTCTTCGTCTTAATTCTGATCGGGATCGGTATTCATCTCCCATTCTACTTTCGCTTTAAATCCCGCGAAAGTCGACATGATTTTGACAGCTGAAAAGATGGTAATTGCTGTAATACATGCGTATATATTTTAAACAATGGTCATTGGTTAAAAAAGATTGGTGATGATATCAAGTAAGAGATAATTGAACCTTTACTATGACTTTTATTCGGGTATTGTAGATAAAATTACAACGATTGACCAGGTCAATAAAAAAATCTGCCAAATTGAAAAAATAAAAAATATAAAATAAAAGCCGCCCGCCCGCCTCGATTTTTGAAAAAATTCGGATGAGAATCTAGCAATTTATTTATTATGGCCTAATAACCACTATTGAAATACGACCACTATTGAAATAATTATTTCAATATTGGGTGAGAGTGCATTTCAATATAATAACCATAGGTTTCAACCACTATTGCAATACGATCACTACTGAAATAATTATTAATTAATTAAATTATTTAAATTAAATAATTAAATTAAAAATTAATCCTTTGAAATCTGCTCTTTAGTATTAATCAACCATTTTATGATAAAATTTGAAAAATTTTGAAATACGTGTCCCCAGGGTCAGTGGTTCCTTTGGGGTGGGGTGCACAACTGGTTTTAAAGTGGAAGTGCATTTTCTCTTTGTTACTCTGATCTACCTTTGGGTATTAAGTAAATACAGTAAACATGCTTAATTTATAATTATGTTAAACAATGTGCCTCTTTCAAAATTGTGAATTGTGAATTTTTCTTGTTTAAAACACGAACCAATTTTAATTGTTTGAAAGTTGTTACACGATACTCAGGTGACCTATAAGGCCCGTGGGTCTCTTGTTATTTACAGTACCTGTAACTACTGTGGTCCTGACCCCGCCTCAATTAATAGTCAACAGGAGTGAGAAGATAACTCTGGCCTGTCAAACAGACTACTGTAACCCACCAGCCAAGATCACGTGGTATGAAGCATCTTCTGACGTCACCAGTCAGGCCACGCCCACAGAAGATACAAATCAGGAGGACCTGGTGAGAACAACCTCAGTATTACAGTTTACTGGCGTGGTAGGAGAGAACGGTCAACAAGTATATTGTGTAGCCAGCAACACTCAGGGACATAGTGTAGAATCCAACAGATATACCATAGACGTGAAATGTGTGTACTAGAATCATATACTTTTAATAATTTCATTGTTTTATTAAAAATCAGAAAACTCAAATTATGAAAAATCAATTTACAATACATAACTTACCATTAAATAAAAAAAATGGGAACAAATCTTTCGCTTTATTAAATTTTGGTAAAGATTCTGTCAATGCGTTTCCTAGAAAAGGAAATATGAAAACATGGAAATTGTTCCATATTATGTTTTTGCAATCTTCTATTACCTAGTTAATTCGAAGGGCCGACAATTTTACACATTTTCCATTGTTGATCTGATTTGTGTATTCTGTTCAAATGAAAAATAAGAGTAGCGGTGATGTTAATTAATTCTATTTTAAGATTTTATAAGTTTCTCTACATAGATGTTGTCTTGAAATCTGTAGTCTTTTTCAAATGAATGTATGTCATACCTTCATCACCTGCATACGGAGTATATATATCTCAGTTGATTTCATACGCAAGAGCATGCTCTACGTATGAACAATTTCTAAAACGAGGCAAATTATTGACAAACAAGTTGATGAAACAAGAATATCAACAGTCTCATTTAAAGTCATCATTTCGTAAGTTCTATGGTCGATACAATGACCTTGTCAGCAAATACAATTTATCATTGAGTCAAATGCTGACTGACGTTTTTCATACCAATTGTTAGTCCATTATTCATACAATAAATTGACGACGGATTTTTTCCGTTATTCCCTGATCATGACAACGAGCACACGGCGGGTGTGACCGGTCGGCAGGGGATGCTCACTCCTCCATGGCACCTAATCCCACCATTGATGTTTCGGAGGGCCGTGTTTGCTCTGCTCTGATTTTGTATATTGTTTAGTGGACTTTGAGATTGAATACTGTTCGTTATCTCCATATATTTCTTTATGAAGATTAAGGATAACAAAAGCTTATCATAAGTAATGTTATCAATATAAAAAAAATGTGTCTTTTTTCATGTTTTGCGCTAACAGCTTAAAAAATTAAAAACAAAATCAACAATTGAACATTTAAACAAATTCTTTGTATTTTAAATAAAATATTATCTCAAATGATGCGTATACTAATGACTGTGACATCTTTTTTTTATTTTAGACCTTTCTCAATGAAAGGATATAAAGGGTGTTCGTGTAATCACTAAAATTCTATGAATCTCATAGATATTTCAGATGTAAAAATCTTACCGGGCAGTATGTTAAAGGTAGTAACTGGGCAAAGCAATGTCTGGATGTACTGTTATACTGAAAATCCAGAAGATCTTGCTGAGTACAGCTGGACTAAGATAAATTCTAGTAATTCCACAGTAGTGTCCACAGGTCAACTTTACGTTATACAGACCGCCACCTTTGAGGATGGGGGTACATATACCTGTAGAGCTTCAAACTCTGTGGGGAATTCCAGCGGTTCTGTTGAAGTTTCAGTACAGTGTAAGTATTAGAGATCTACCGAAGAATCAACTGCCCATACATCATATTTTTTATAAATAATGTTGGACATTTGCAACAATTCCTGTGAATACATTGAATACTTAGCTTTCAACATTGTACTTTTAAATCTAGAACAATATAGTCATTCAAGAAAAGAATTATAATGTTTTAAATCCACCAATGCATATCTTTATTTCATTCTAGATATACCACTTGCGCCGGTATTGGTACATGTTGATTGTAGGTCTACAGAAGCATACGTTATATGGAAGTCGCCCTCCACAAAGGATAATAATAACATACACCATACTCTTCAGCTCAGTGAAAGCAAAAATATGTTTCTAAATGCATCGTTTGAAAAAATGAATAGAACAGATGACATAGAAATAAACAATTTTAAAGTGACCAACCTGAAACCTGGATCGGTCTATATATTTAGAGTTTTGACCTCAAACCACTACGGCATCGCTCTGTCCAATAACCACTCATGTGTAACAGACCCAGACAGGATGGAGGGTATGTACTTTGATCCTCTTTCTAAAAGTTTGGAATTTTTAAACATATAAAATGGCAAACTTATTCCTCAGACACAAATAAGGGCTGTCCTACAGAGCAGATAATTGGAGGGACGTTAGGTGGCGCTGTATTTACCACTATTCTGCTGATTGTTCCCTTTGCATTATGGAAAAGCAGAAAAGGAAAGGAAAATGAAGGTTAGTCCCTGCATTATTCAAAATTTTGTTTATTAATGAAAAAGGTCAAGATAACAAAAAGACTTGATTGTAATTGTCTTCTATTAGATTGGTAAATATTCAGATAAATAAATGTTGTAATTAATATCTAATGTATACCCTGTAAAAATAAGTTACCTGTCTGTTGTTTTTCCAATTTTGTTTTTATTGAAAAAGGTAAAACATAATTAGACAGTTATTGATAAAGAACAAAATACGGTATAAGCAATAATTCGCCGCAAATAATACGATATTTTAATGATCTTTGTATCATTGTTTGATGTTATGCATTGTAGTAAGGAAGATACGAAGTAAATTCTACAGGTACAAAAATGACGTAATTTTTAACTATGACGTCACTGATACGCGCTAAACATCGAATGGTCGCGCAAAATCGTTAAATTATGCTGGAAAATGGGTAATCTTTGCAGAAATTAGACCCTTTCACATGCAACAACCACTTTTGTACCCCGCATATAAGTTCATCATTACATATCTTAGTTACACTATTAAAATAGTGTTGGTTGTCACCTGTGATCAATATGAATTTTACAAAAGTTAGCATACGGATATAGATATTCTACCAACGCAATGTTCCTGATTCGATGCTAATGACGCTTAATTTACACAGAATGAGATTTTTTGTACTTCAAGTCCCATCACTGGACTTAGTAAACTATACAAATACCCCTAAATATAAATAAAATATTTTGAAAACAAAGTATAAATTGCAGTTAAAGATGCCGTTTATGCTGTTTGTACATCGTACATGTATGCACTTGCATACTCGTATATAGTGCCCGCGTCGGCTGTACATGTAGCATTGAATAACAGCACAAAAATATCATTCACAAAAATAGCACAATATGTTTTAAATCTAATCATTACAAGAATAACTTTAAAAATCTGTGATACATGTATCTCCAGAATAATTATATTTTCCTTTATGAGTCTTCCTCAATGTGTATGTAGTGTTTAATACTAGTCATAAATAGTGTGTCCTCCGAACAATCATGAGAAACATTAAAATACAATAAAATGCACATACATTGAATAAACTTTTACGATAACATTTAAATGTAGCATTAAAGTACATGTATGGTTCAACATTTAATTTGTCAGATCAAGTATTGCTTTATAGCCATTAATTGTGAAATACAAATATTTATACATGTACATGCTGTAAATCTTGGCAGTGTGTAGTTGATAGCAGATCAAAAAATAAAAAACACAACCAATCCAAGAAAATAATAGATACTAGATAATACGCACATTAATAATACGGAATAGCGCATACAAATTCAAATGTTTATTTATTATAATTTTTTTGCAAATATTTTTTGCATTGAACATTATACAATTATTGCTGTGTTTTGAGGTCAATACAATGATTTAGCCATCTGAGGAGTACAATATTCACCGAGCCCGGAGGGCGAGGTGAATATTGTACTTCGAAGATGGCTAAATCATTGTATTGACCGAAAAAACAGCAATAATTGTTTTATTATATGATTCACTAATAAAATGATAAAACCCATTACTTGTTTGAAGTCATATCCAAATACAATTAAGAGAGAAGCAGAATGAAAATGTTAATCAACCTTACAGGTCGTATTTAATTTTTATTAAAAAAAAAATTATCAATTTTTAATCTATGAAAATTCTTTTTATGTCAGTCTTTTTTCTGGGATAGATTTTTAAAGGAAGGAGTATTATAAGGGAAAACTAACTGCCAAAAAGTAAAAATTGTGATTCAGTAAAAGTAATAGATCTAGAGGAGTGTCCATGCATCCCCTCTTACCACCCTCACCCGAAAACATATATTCGCTTATGTTTTCTCCACATGAAAACAAGTCATAGTGGTTTAAATAGCTTTCCAAATCAATTTGTATCAATTTGGAATATCCCGATCTATTTTTAGATCAATGTAGAGGAAATAAATCCTTGTATTGACCTGGAGCGTCACGTGCAGGTCAATACAACGTAGTATTTTTCTAACATAGTTGGATCTCAGCCAATCAGAGAGATGGAAATTATTCAATCATATAATAATACTGCGTAGGTTTAGCCCCCCCCCCCCCCACACACACACACACACAATTTCCACAGACACGTTACGTTACAGTATAGGTTTAAAATTGGGAAAGTGGTGCTGTTTGGAAAAACATATTGGTACTGAAGTTCGAACCCATACCCCCCCCCCCCCTCCAACGAAATAGGTTTTTCGTGTTTGGACAATGGACATAACCTTGTTTTCTTGCTTGTCAGTTATTTTTTTTTTGGGGGGGGGGCTAAATTTTTCTTCTTACACTTAGCCCCCCTCCCCCTTTTAATTTGCTTCCGACGCCGATGCAGAGTCATAAATTACATGTTATATTTAGAAGCCAGTGGTTATTTGGTAAAAAAAAAAAAAAAAAAAAAAAAAGACTTACAATCATGCGCATGATAGGGAATTTTGAAATTTATCTGACATTGATCATCGACACTCAGCCGCTTCTGATTTGTGATCAAGCTAAGGACTCCCCTACCTTTATCCTTGGATTTTCAGATTTTTTTAGAGATTACATGTAACAGTAGAGAGTCAAACGGTTGAGGCAGAACCCACGTGATTCTTTGTTACGAAGGAAAGCAGATCGTCTTCGAAAATTGTCAGCAACGAAAAAAGTGTTCGGACACATTTGCTGTTTTGTTTTTCCCTGTGAAAAAAGTCTTATTGTGCTGCAATTAAGCTATAAAATTAGTGATATCCGTAAACAGTACGTCTTTTATGTACACAGATACATGTAAATATATTTCACACTTAAATCCAGGTAAATCCGTAATTTCCGACTGCATAGACAATCACAATTGAATTTCTTAATTTGTGATCATGAACACCATGTAGAAAAACTAGCATCTATTTTTAATATTTGTACTAGATTTAGTTACCACATATTAGTACACGTTTATATATGATAAAATCCCACCACTTTAGTACACGTTTATATATGATAAAATCCCACCACTTTATATCATTAAATATATATTCATTTTGTACTATAGAAACGGCATGGCGTATATTGGGACATACATGTACAAGGAATTACATGTAGAATTAGAAAAGTCAATTTACCACTGCTAAAGAAGAAGCTAACGACTAAATTTTTTCTGTCAAAAAAATTCAACATAGGCACGTAGCAACAGGGGAGGGTTTTTTTTTCCAAAAGTAAATTTTACTATTGGAAATGTTCTTTGATAGGCCGGTTGCCCCCCTCCCCCTCCATTTTTTGTTACAGTACAGTTACAGTTAAGGGTAAATTACATATACATGTAGTATATATATATATATATATATTGTATTTAAAAAATGATACTAAAGAAGTTGGCCTCTACACCACCCCTTCACCCCTGAAACATGACTTTCGAGTTTGGGAATTCCCTCCCCCCCCCCTTTATGTTTTTTTTATTTTCATTAATATTTCGTTTTTTGCTTGTCAACTATTTTCAGGTAAGTTATTTTTTTTTCATCTTTGCCCCCCCCCCCTTACTTTCAAAAACGATGCTACGTCACTGCAACATTTTCAGAAAAGGAAATACCCATTTATGGGGGAGGTAGCTGCAAAACTGTAACTCTCCAAAAAAAAAAATATTGATTCTCCGTTCCATCAATATATATATTTTTTTGGAGAGCTACAGTTCTGCAGCTAAGGGGGAGGGTGGTGTCATGGGCCAACTTATGAAAGACCCGTGTTTCCCGGGTAGGGACTTGCAGGTTGTTTGTGTTCTTTGTTTTATTTTTGTTTTTGTTTTCGGTTTGTTTTGTTTTTTTTTTTTTTGCTTATTTTAATCTATTAAAATTCATTCCTGTGGAAAATGACTAAAATTACTTTTCATGAACCAATACATTTAACACGTTTAATATATCCTTTACTCATAGGAAATACCTGTCTGTATTGTATTGTAAATTAACCCATTAGATTCTTTTTGCTTATTGCGAGAATTATACGTGTATCACGTTCAATTGTCAGAAAAAGTAGACACAAAGAAGATTTTTTATTTTTAGATAGCTACATTCTCTACCAAGCAAAGAAATTTTGCGAGAAATGGAAAAAAAACCCAGAAAGTGTTACTATCAACTTTAATATTTTGATCCTAATAAGAATAGGCGAAAACGAAATAAAGACATATTTGGAATTTGGGATAATTATTTGTCATCGGCTGCTGTAGGAGATGGGGATTCTGAAGAAAAAAATCCACGAGCGATTATACTTATCCGACATTATTGTCAACATGTATTAAATATGTAAACATATATAAAAATGACTCTTATACGTGTAAGTATTTACACGGACTTATAAAATAAAATATAGAAAGCCTTTCAAGTGAGAAAAGAGTAGAGTAGTCTTCTGAATGCTAAAACAATAATAATTTCGGAACAGGTGTTTAAAACGTTTTAAGCGAATTTGAAAGAATGCCTGTTATATTAGGCATAATTAATAATATCAACTCATTAAACTCAGAACGGGGGGGGGTACATTTCAATTTCAAGTATTCCTCTGTCATCAAGCAGGATATAAATGAATATATCACAGAAAACAATCAGTTTTAATGTACCAATGAACTTTAAAAAGTTTACTGTGCTGATATTTTTTTAAATCGGGCTCGAAATCCCTCGCATTCTTATTTATATGATGTAGAGGGGGGTCTGTCCTGTACATTATATAAACATAGTATTCTAAACTACTGTTCAAATAATTATGATAATAATTTAAATAATAATTATCTTGACATTCGAGTTTTTTTTTAAATGTTCGTGCACCTTATATACCATATTCTAAAGAACTGATTTTTTTTTTTTGGTGCCGGGGAAACGTTGATTTTTTTTTCATCAGGAATGCCATATACGACAGCCAACTGCTTACTGCCAACTGCTGACTGCTTACTGCCAACTGCCAGATGCTCACTGCCAACTGCCACACATATTTTAATAAATTTTCATATTTTTGTTAATATTTATGTGAATTGTCGAAAAAAAAAAATCAAAATTAAAAAAAGCATGGATCCAGGATTTTTTTTCCAGGGGGGATCCACCCCAGTCTAAATAAATTGAACTCAGAAATTTCTTGACAAATAGCGTAAACTCCTTTCGTAAACGTGAAAAATTATTTGGGCGGTGTGGGTTGGTTATGTTCCATATCTTCATATCTATGATTTTCACACAAATTAACTTGATACAGATCCGCGTTTTCAGGGGGGGGGGGCTCCAAGGTCAGTTTTAAGTACTCATTCTGAAACCATTGATAAAAAAGTAATTGCTCTTATGTATAACTCCTTTAATATCTTATAAAATGACCATTTTCCTGTTTTATTCAAATATATGTGGCAGTTGGCAGTAAGCAGCTGACAGTTGGCAGTAAGAAGTTAGCAGTTGACATTAAGCAGTTGGCTGTCGTATATGGCATTCCATACATCAGGACATTTTTTCACTAGATCTGATGTAAAGAATTTTTTCAATTCATTTAAGAAAAATAGCTAAAAAAAATTATTAAACCCGTATAATCAATGCAATAAATAAAAAGAAAGCAAATCTCAAAGAGAAAAGACTATTTATTTCTTTTTCTCCTCGTTCCTCTGTTTGATTTAATTCTAATCAACTAAAGCGGCGACACCTTCGTGGAGGATTACATTGTAAGTAATAATGATAATAAATAACTTTAAAAAAAAATAATAACGTATTAATAAATCAACAACTTAATTTCTTAAATTTATATTTACAGTGTAATATAAACTGTGTCCTAGCCAGTAAAATAGAATTTTCAGATTACGCTTACTACACGTTTAACGTATTCATGACGTCGCGTCAAAATTCTCCGTAAAATCTCGACGTTCTGCTATAAAAGGTACTGTATTCAGCGTTATTTTTCCAATGCATACATTTAAGTCAGATATATAAATTATATATCATTTGATTCTAAAAGTTCTAAGCTTTTTAAAATGTTTTGAACAAAGCATGTCTGACAGTCGGCATTTTTTAGCCAATACCGTACTTTGTTCTTATCTTTTATTTGTTTGACACCAGGAGAACAGATACTTAAGTAATATTTAGCATGGATTAGTGAAAAAATGCATTATTGTTAATTTATTTTATATCCATTGAAATCGTGAAAAATGTTGTTATTGTTAAATATATATGAAAGTATAAAGTGTATTTCCTATTATAGACAGAAATAAAGAGACCTTGGGCAGGTAATTATTTAATAAGTCTTTTAATTCCATGAAGAATCGTCATGTCTTATTCCTTAAAAAGTATTCAAAACGTGATGATTTAAAAAAAAAAGATAATTGAGTGGGATAGTTTGGGGAAAAAAAGATCAGTTAAAATGTCTGTTTTTTAATATGTCTGATAACTTTCTTTTAGTTCTTATTTCTTGGAAAAATTTGAGTTGAGTTGATAAATGAAAAGTAATGGCTATGCTTACTTTTTTTAAGTGAACAAAGAACAAACGTGATTATCTCCCGTGAAGATCACCATTACCAGGGAATTTCAAATACAGGTAATGTTTGATTAGATAATCTTTGTAAAAAGTTCACTGTATGATGAAGAATGTCAAATATTTACCCTTGTTTGAAAAAAGGCTAATATCTGACGTCTATTGCACAACTGATATAAAAAGAGTTGAATATATTTCAATGTACTTCTGAATATGTATGGCTTTCAAATAAATATCAATACTTTGGTTTGATATCTATCTGAATTTCATCGGAATATGCTAATATTACTTTATCTTTCAATTATTTTTTCTTCGTTTCTTTTAGAAACAACTGATACAAATGTTTATGAAAAGATAAAAGGTAATATAATTATGAAATGTCACAAACAAAGAAGCAAATCTTTCAATATAGTTTAGCTAGTTTGTTCGTTAACAATGTATAATTACTTTTCTTCATTTCAGACTCTAATAAAGCAGAAAATAGGTATTTATGCAAAATTATCAAAGTTGTAAATACCTTAACAATTTTGAAAATCTATTGCATACATTGATCATATTAAATATGTACATTAAATAATCCATGCATATTTCTCTGAATTTTTATATAGGGGTCATTGAAGCATGATAAGGCTTATTAAAGCGTATTTTAGCTAAATTTAATCATTTCTTTTTAGAGTGCAATACCTGGAATTAATTGATGTGCCAGATGTTGATAAGAAGAATGACAGAGTCAATACTCAGGGTAACTACTAGTGTTGTTACCATAACGGTAATAAGGGATAATATTGTTATAGTTCTCAAGAGAAATACAATAAACCTTTTCCAGATCACAAGTAAAAAGTAGAAAATTGAAAATGATATTAACAAGACTGTTTATACTTATTATGTTTATAAAGAATAGACCCTTCATTTTTTCCCTTTGATTGAAAGAGCATACTCTGAGTATGATTAATTTTAAACCGAGGCAAACTACTAACACATAAGTTGGTATTAGGGGAATTTAACAACATTGTTTAAAGTCTTTGACCGTTATATTGAACAATAAAAAACGGGAAGAAAACGAGCAGTGATCGATCTTTATAAAGTATATGAACAGTGTGAAGATGGAATACAACACGGACCCCTGGACATTACAAAGATAAGGTGAAGTTCCCTGGAGGAGTAACATAGCTTACCACCGGGTTATGTTTCGGCTGACATGTTTCATACCAATTCTTAAACCTCTTTTATTGCTCTTAATTTGACTACAATGTGCTTTTCTTGATCAATACATTAGGCTTATGTGACTTTTAAAGAGGCGCCGGATCCCACCTCTGAAATGTCCAAGAATCATAGTTTATGCCCTAGTCAGAAATTTATAATTCTGTTGTTGATAAGAAGCTCCTTATTCATAATCATGTAGCCAAAGGCAATATTGTTTATGAATTGTATGTGCATAATCTTCTCATTTTCTCATTGTAGGTGATGAGAGTAGCTACTCTAACATTACATAATCTAAAAGAAGAATCAAAAAGAAACAATGACAAAAAATTAACTTTCAATTTTTCTTCATATATTCTTTCATATTTAAAGCATGAAGTTTTAATTGAATAATTTATTTCCACTTTGGGTTTCAGCGGCGAGAACTTTTATAATGGATGCTAGAGGTTACGTGGCGCGAAGTCAAAAGAATCTCGCCGTGAATCTCTAGCATGATCAGCTGGATTAGTAAGACTTCGTATGAAAAACCTGAGACAGCATTTTGCTTAATGATAACTTGTATTTGCTGATAAGATCATTGTGTCGACCACAGATCTCACAAAATGGTCAATTTAAACGAGAATGCTGATATTCCTGTTTCAGCGACTTGTTTGTCAATAACTTACCTCTTTTTAAAATATGTTTGTGCGTAGTCCATGCTCTTGCTTATTGAAGCAACTGAGAAATATAAACCCTGATTTCAAGTGATGGAGATATATTGCTGCATAAGTAAGGAAGGTTGACAAATGAAACGTTAAAGTCATCAAGTTTATCATAAAGCTTGTTTGTTAAATTACCATTAACGTCTTTTTTCATGTTAGTTATTGACAAACACGTTGATGAAACAGGAATATCAACATTCTTGTTAAAGTGTTCATTTTGTTAGTTTTGTGCCTTGGAACAGTGATCATCCCCTGCCGACCGGTCTCACCTGCCGTGTGCTTCTTGTCATGATCGGGAAATAATGGAAAAATTAGTCGTCAATTCAGCGTATAAATAATGGAATAACAATAAGTATCAGAAGTGTCAGTTAGCATTTGACTTAATGATAAATTGTATTTGCTGACAAGGTCATTGTATCCACCATAGAACTTACGAAATGATGATTTTAAACGAGAGCGTTGATATTCTTGTTTCATCAACTTGCATGTCAATAATATACCTCGTTTACGAGATTCTTCATACATAGAGCAAGCTCTTGCGTATCGAATCAACTGAGATATATACACTCCGTATGCAGGTAATGAAGGTATATTGCTGCATAAGTAAGGGAAGTTGACAATAGAAAAGTTAAAGCCATCACGTCAGGGTATCATAAAGCTTGGTTGATAGATTACCATTAACGTCTTTTTCAAGTAAAGATCCACGTATGAAACAGATGCTTCAGACTCTGTGGTGTCTTTTATCTTAAGATCACCAGGATATATCGTATCGACGAAGGAATGGAAATTACCTTTGTAAATTGACAATACAATGTCGATATATCTAAATGTCGAGTTGAAGGCCACAGCAAGTGTTTTCTTCTTTTCACGCATAATATTTTGCAAAAGTCTTCTACATATGAATATAAGAATAGGTCTGCTAATAACGGAGCGCAATTGGAATTCCAATGGATTGTTGGAAGACCTGGTCTCCGAAAACCGTTTAGATATTGTCAATCAGAAACACAATCATCATTTTATGTCATCTTCAGAGTACTTGTGTGTGCAATTAGAATTTGTTATAATAAAATAATTATGCACATGACTAATTCCAGTTAAGTAAATTTACGAGCTCCATTTTTATTTAAAAAAAAAGCAGCTGTCAATGATATTAAAAAGCCTGGTCTTTAATTTTTCGTGGGGAATGGTTGTATATAAAGTTGGAAAGTCGTAAGTTTTTAAGGTGTTGATTTCGGTAAAATCTCGTGATTTCAAATTATCTAAAAGTTCTTTTGAGTATCCACATCTGATTCACACCACTTCGTGACTATATTGTTGCACAGTACTCCCGACGTTTTTCCTACACTACTGTCAATATCTTAGTGAGGAGTAACGGAAGTGGCTTGGTTGAACATTTACTGGAACCCGCAATGTATCTTTGTTTGTAAGGATTTTTATGAAGTTTCGGAATCCAATATATATAAGATAGTCCAAATTCCTTTTGGCTCTGTGGAAAATTAAAAATATTTAAAACTGACATTTGATTTTGAAGAATCTTCCCTTAGAGAGGGAAGTTTGAGTATAAGTAGGATTACCACTTGTAGAATTAAATCCATGTTCTTCTAAAATACAGTTTATGTAATGAGCCTTACAAACGCAGACTATGTTGTTACCTGCTTTGTCGGCAGGAACCAGTACATACTGATCATGTAATCTATCATGTAACACAGAAGGATATATGGTTTTCATATTGCCCCTCAATTTTTTTAATACGCGACTTTAACATGGATCTGATGCATGTAATCTATCATGACAAGGTGTCAACTATGGCATGTCAAACGTTGCAATATTCGATAATCTTGTGATGTATATTCAAAATCTTGTGATGTATGTTCGAAATCTTGTGATGTATATTCAAAATCTTGTGATGTATATTCAAAATCTTGTGATGTATGTTCAAAATCTTGTGATGTATATTCAATATCTTGTGATGTATATTCTAAAACTTGTGATGTATATTCTATAATCTTGTGATGTATATTCGAAATCTTGTGATGTATATTCTATAATCTTGTGATGTATGTTCGAAAACTTGTGATGTATATTCGAAATCTTGTTATGTATATTCTATAATCTTGTGATGTATATTCGAAATCTTGTGATGTATGTTCGATAATCTTGTGATGTATATTCGAAATCTTGTGATGTGTGTTCTACAATTCAGTGATGCGTGCAATAAAATTGCATGACGCAACAGAAAAGTAAATTCTACTGGATTTCTGAGATACTCCTATTTTGAAGTTTCGTTGCATAAATTGGTTTCTTTAAAGTTTAAATTGGATTACGAGATGTTGATTGCTCCATTGCTTGAACTGGATTACGAGATTGTTGCTTTCTATATAAAATGCATAATGTTTGTTTATTTTCTGCCTTATTCATTCGCTGTGCAAAATCCTTTGTTTCACACAGTCCAGTATTATTTTGGAGTACAATATTAGATATAATATTGTACTCCTGACAATAATATTGGACTATAGCAAGTACCCTCTTTGAAATACGAGACTGTAGAAACAAAATAATGACGTCACAAAAATGTTTTAATGTATATTTTTAGACGAGCTGATCGCCAACCAGGAGATCAGAATGATCGCATCTGCTCCTGCCACTTTAAGGATGGTAAGAAGGAGGGGGACCCTGCATATTTTGCATGGAATGAAGGAAAGGCCATGGATTTCTCTGATCCTGAATGTACAAAAAGGTGAAATTATTTTTCAAAATGTGACCGACATCTTGTTTTTGGATGGTGGGTGGGTGGAGTTTAATTGAAAATATTTTACTAAAAAACTTTAAAAGGGTACATGTATAAACAGAGTAGCTTACAACTGAATAAAAAAATAATTCAAGTTTAATTATTTTACAAAGGAGAAAAAAACTCAAAAGTGAGGAGTCCCTGTCATCTTCACAGATGGACCAGTTGCAGATTCCACAAGCACCAAAATGTCAATATCAAGAAAAAGTAAAGCTCATTTAAAACACCAATGATGACAAATGACCAACACTGAAACATTTTCAATAATTTTTAATAATATATAAAGTTCTTTTAACTGTACATGATTTACAATATATTTTCAGTTGATATCAGAGCACAACTACTCAGCATCCTGCACATTTAACTGTACTCAAGAAATGCAGCGCCTCTCAACAGAAATACAACTGGAAAAGGAATTGCTTGCCCTAAAAATAGAGTCTAGTAAAAGGAAGCCAATATCAATCCACGATATTAAATACAACGAAGAGAAGGTACATTTAAAGGAATTCCAATTGTGATTTCCTATTTCCTATCAATTTCAGTTACTGTAATAAAAACTTGTTGCCATTGAGGGATGAACATCTTAGATTGACTGTTATGTTAAACATATTTTGTTATTATTTGGGAGTGTTAGGTCTCTGATCAGCAGGGGCATTTTCTCTATATAAGAAGAAAATGGAGACTCCCTACCCACCCGATGTATTTTGTCGGACAGTTTTCTGTACATTGCAGGTAATTTTTTTATTTATTAACTTTCCAGCCTCTTATTGTATAGTACATTTTGGGGTTTGAAGTCAGTTTTTGCTTTTCTTTAATTTTTAAAAAAAAATTATTTAAATTCTCCTTTTCTTAGAATAAAATTCAAAAAGTAGCTTCTGATTGTAATGTATAAGACTACAGACATTGAACTTTGATTTGTTATCAAAAGGATTGATTTAAACTTGTCTAAATTAATTGTAAACAAAAATAAAAGGGGGCACCTGCTATTTCTTTAAGTGTTTTTCACTGGGGGGTGGGGAAACTTTTTTGTACATACTTGAGCAATAGGAGGGATTAGATAAGAATCAATTAGTATATCAGAGTCTTAAATAATATCCTTTGCATAAGCATAAAAAATTTTCTATATCAGTCTTCTTAAAACCTTTGAATTTTGCTTAATTAACTACGATTTATCCAATTTTGGAGCTTTTTACCTAATTCTGGGTAGAATCCACCCTTATGAAATTATTGACTCAATTTTGACTTAATATCACTTTATTAACATTAAAGCACAAAAACAATTCATTGTACAAATATTTTATTTATTACAGTCACCAATATATCCAAATATCATCACCGGCCCAGACGTCATTCACTCCTTTGAATTGTGCTGGTAGCAGTAAGGTGTCATCATTTGAGATGGTCACAGTATCCAATACACTGAAGTCACAGGACTCAAATTTCATACATGTTCACAGGTAGGTGTATAGTCTTTGAAATTACCACAATTGACTAATTCTGGGACAGGTAAGTATGTAAGTATAGGAATGAGAGCACCAAATTCCCGAATGTACACATGGCTTTGTTTGTTATGGAACATTACACTGAATACTGAATGGGTAGGCGTTACGCCATTGGCTGAAATCAGGTATTTAATTGTTTTCATTTTAAAGTAAAATTAATGACCTTTGAAATAAATGATGGGATGAGGGAATATTACAGAAACTATAGAAATGCCAGGGAAGATTTTAGGAGTGGGGGTTGATTTTTTATGCCGCGTGTTATTTACTGCGAATCTCTAAAAGTTGAAAATAACTGCAATTTTGACCTATAAACGCCATGGGACCATGTATTTTTTTCAGTATTTTTTGTTAGGGCTTAGAACAAAGTTTGAAATGATGCTAAAGATTTTTCTGAAATTGTCATAGTAAAGTACTGAGAGGGCCTAAGGTTTGTATGGAGTTCTATGGGAAAATAATTAGTGGTCTTTTCCCTATACAAGATGCTGTCTGATGGCGTAGTGTAGAATGTAGCGTAGAATGTTTTCCAAGTCAGCTTAAATGCAAAGGTTTGTTTTAAGATTTATCATAATGACTTGCAAAAATTTAATGCAGTTAAATTTATTGTATTCTTGAAAGATTGACTGTAACACAATTTTTTTTACACAATTACAAATAATCAAATTAATTTTTTTCCAACTTTTTTTCAGGGTCTCTGCCAAAATCTTTTGAGGATTTTTCCTCTGCTAGAGCATCCATGGATGCAATTGAAACAACCCAGGACATCACAACACATATGGATAATCAGGCCATGGCCTACAGTATGTACAAAAGTTGCCATACTTTTAAAGCAGTAACTTGCGTGCCTCCAAATGGTGCACTTACATTTTGCTCCATGCTGTACCCAGGTTCTACTTCTGATGTAGCTATTGTACGTCACAGCCAAGTTTTACGAAAGTTCAAAGCTGGAGACCTTATTTTGGTGGTCAAAGGTTTCACCATTCATGACCAGTTGCCCCAGGGTGTCTGCTTAATTATAAAAGCTCTTTTATCGACACTAGGCCAGTTTACCATACAAGAAGCAGCACTGTGTTACAAGATTGCTAAAGCACTTATTCATGTGGAAAGAGCCAACGAGAGGATAAAGAATTACGAGATTCACATACCATCTACTTACAGACCAATCTCAACAAAAATATTTATACCCGCACTTTCTAAAGAAAGTTCGGGTATATTGTTGTTACTCATGTCCGTCCGTCCGTCCGTCCGTCCGTCTGTCACACTTTTCTTCCCTGAACTCCTCCTACATTTTACACAGTAGCTTAATCATCTTTTGGGAGATGGTTGGTGGTGTCATGTAGATGTGCAGTAAGGTTTCGGAATTTTGATTTTGCCCCGGGGGGTCAAATGGGGGTCGAAAAAATAACGTTTTTTATGCAAAAAGCCCCGTCTTCTCTGAACTCCTTCTACATTTTACACAGTAGCCTAATCATCTTTTGGGAGATGGTTGGTGGTGTCATGTAGATGTGCAGTAAGGTTTCGGAATTTAGATTTTGCCCCGGGGGGTCAAATGGGGGTCGAAAAATAACGTTTTTTATACAAAAAGCCCCGTTTTCCCTGAACTCCTCTTACAATTTACTCAGCAGCCTATTCATCTTTTGGGAGATGGTTGGTGGGGTCATGTAGATGTGCAGTAAGGTTTCGGAATTTTGATTTTGCCCCGGGGGGTCAAATGGGGGTCGAAAAATGACGTTTTTTATGCAAAAAGCCCCGTCTTCCCTGAACTTCTCCTACATTTTACACAGTAGCCTAATCATCTGTTGGGAGATGGTTGGTGGTGTCAGGTAGATGTGCAGTAAGGTTTCGGAATTTAGATTTTGCCCCGGGGGGTCAAATTGGGGTCGAAAAATAACGTTTTTTATACAAAAAGCCCCGTTTTCCCTGAACTCCTCTTACAATTTACTCAGCAGCCTATTCATCTTTTGGGAGATGGTTGGTGGGGTCATGTAGATGTGCAGTAAGGTTTCGGAATTTTGATTTTGCCCCGGGGGGTCAAATGGGGGTCAAAAAATGACGTTTTTTATGCAAAAAGCCCCGTCTTCCCTGAACTTCTCCTACATTTTACACAGTAGCCTAATCATCTGTTGGGAGATGGTTGGTGGTGTCAGGTAGATGTGCAGTAAGGTTTTGGAATTAAGATTTTGCCCTGGGGGGTCAAATGTGGGTCGAAAAATGACGTTTTTTGTGCAAAAAGCCCTGTCTTCCCTGAAGTCTTCCTTAATGTTACTCAGAAGCCTAATCATCTTTTAGGAGAGTTAAATATTTTGAAAATTATGTAAAACATCAACGTCAAGGGGTAAAAAAGCATCACATGCTGGGAAACACCTTGAATTCTTATGAGTAATTAATGTACATATCAAATGTGAGAGTCATATCTCATCTCAATCAAAAGTTATAAGCAAATGCAACATTTTTGAAAAGTAGAGGCTTGACCGCTTCAAGGTCAAGGTCACAGAGTAAAAGTCATGATTTATTTGGAAAGGTCTTATCACAGGTAATAATATACATGCATTATGATATGAATGCCCTAACTTTTCTCTTTCAAAATGATGAATTTATAACAATTTAATTTTTTTGCAAGTAGGTCAAACTTCTAGGTCACAGGTAAAAAAAAAAAAAACCCATGCCATTCTCACAGGTAAATACTAATACATAAGTTTAATATTCAGTAGATATGACCGTGATGACCAAGGTTAAATTTATTGAGACAGATGGACAGTCTGACATACAAATGTACATATTTCTATATGAATTGGGTAAAACTGGCCCAGTGGTTCTAGAGAAGTTAAAAATGTAAAAAGTTTTCAGACAAACAGATGGACGACACGTCACGACAGACGTTATATTGCTAAGGAAACCAGAAAAGCTCAAATGAGTGTTTTGAAAGGGTTAGAATATGGTTGCAGTATTTGAAAAGCTGTTTTTTTCATGCAGAGATATGCATGACCAACATATTCATGTTTTATATTTTCTTTAGTAATTTGTTTGTTTGTTGTGAATACATCTCTCTTGGGAATTTTTCCCTCATATGGAGACACCACCAAATAATAATGAAGACAAGATGTGTTTGTGAAACACTGATGTCCCTGTATGGAAGCCTATGGCGAAGGTTGAAGTTTCTCAAATATATGTCAAACTCAAAGGTCAAGGTCAAAGGGTTCAAATTGTTAGTATCAGAAGAAGGAATGCACATGTGAAATAAAGAAATCCCTAGTAATTCCTGTTCAAAAGTTAATTGCCAAGGTTAATTTTTTTTTAAGTGGTTCAAACTCTTGGGTCAAGGTCAAACATATTTATACCTGTTGACAGTTCGCAATGAATACACATGTTAAGCATGAAAGCCCTAGCACCTATTGATCAAAATTTAGGCCAAGTTTAAAGTTTGGTATTTTTCTTGTAAAAATGTGTATCCTAGGTCAAGCGATTTCAGGTAAAAATTAATGGTACCCAAATAAAAGGTCTTAATTGTCACAAGAAATAAACCTATAAAATGTGGAAGCCATTTGTATAGCCCATCCCACTTAAAACTTATGGGCAAGGTTATAATTTCTGCAGACAAATAGACAGACATAATATAAACACAAGAAACAAAATATGTATAATTACTCAAATGGAAAAAAAATACACTATTTAATTGGAATCACAAAATAGATTGTTATTTCAGGGACAGGGAGTGGGTAGGGAGATTGGAATCCCCCCATCCCCCCCCCCTGGAATTAGCTTTGTTATTTAAACAAGACTATACACTGAAGCAAATAAAAAATGACTTTGGACATCCTCCCCCTAACTGAGAAAACATTGACCACACTATCATTGTATTTGTTTTCAGTTTTTTTTTCTCCTGCTTGTCAGGAAATTCTGGGCTGGAAATTTTTTGACTGAGATGTGAACCCCCCTCCCTACTCCCGAAAAAAATTCTGGATCCGCACCAGTATTGGCAGTAACTGAATGTCACATCGACAATGGCAGATAACTTCACAATATGAAATTCGTCTAGTGTGGCATGCGATGATCTTTGACCCTTTTTGAACTTTAACCTAATCGTTTGGGTTTATTTTACCCCCCCCCCCACTATACTTAAACTTGTACTTACCGACTGCCATATGTCTCGTCAACTTCATGAAATATAAATCCAATTATAACACAAAATGAATTAATCCAATGCACACCAGACTGCAGCCATGTGCTAATTCCATTCGACAAACCTTCGTCGACTCCGTCACCTTATCAGATGAAGTGGGAATCGGCCGAGGTGTGCCAAATGGTGTTTAATCTAAAAATATGATAATGGGTGACGCAACGTGATGTGATGTAGAAATTTACATGTTAACATGTATAGTACAATTATGGTCCTATTATGAGCAAAACATTTATCAAAATCTAATTTACATCAATAATAGAATTCAAACTGGTATATAATGAATTAAGCATGTAAAATAAATATAAGAGGTTCTGAGTTATAGGTCACAGGGTCTGAGAATTTCATACTCAGTTTGATGAATACATGTAAATCATTGGTGTCAGAAGCAAATTCAAAGTGGGGGGCTAGGTGTAAAAAAAATTTTTTTATACCTTCTCAAAAACCTGACAAGCCAAAAAAAAAAAAAAAAAAAAAAAAAAACCGAAAATATCAATTTCCCAAACACGAAAATCCTATTCCGTGGGGGGGTGGGTGGGGGGGGGGGTGGGGGGGGGGTGAATTTGAACTTCAGTACCAAAATTTTTTTTTCTATACACTACCTTTTTCCCATTTTTTTTTACCTATACTGCCATGTGTCTGTGGAAAGTGGGGCGGGGGGGGGGGGGGGGGGCTAAACCTATGAAGCAATGTTCAATAAACCTAGCCCCCCCGGTTCCGACGCCTATGTAAATTATAGAATTATTCTGACTTTTTCCTTGGAAAGACGCCCTATATTTAGGAGCGTGTATTTAGAGGCAAACACCTTAGTGCGGGTATTACTGTCTCATGACAGCACCTAGTTCAACTCTGTTCTTGTCTTGTAAACTTGCAAGCTCCACTTTTGAAAGAAATCACTTAAAGATGCATGTACTTATTATAAATTTGCATTGGCGTGTGACAGTATACACTAAACAGTGAAGATATTCATACCAAAGTGCAAGGGATAAGCAAATTTTGATTTGTTATCAATGTCAATGGTTATACATGTTATATTTGTTAACTTTGTAGTATGTTGTAATACATATGCTTCATAAAATGAAAATCCCTTTTGTTAGCATGGATTTATTACAAGAATTTTTGGCAATTCCATTCTTCATTTGACAATATAATTTGGAAGAGGGTTTACTTATAATTTTAAATCTCTAGTTTAAAGTATATTTACCTTCAAAGCAGAACTCAACAAATTCATGTTTTCAACAATTTATCTATTAAGAAAGACAAAAATGTTACATTTTCACTTTGAGAATAACATCTTCAATTCATTAATAAAATGATTCTAAATTTTGATATTCTTTTTTTATGTAGTACATAGATTTTATTATCATCATTGCTATTTAAAATAGTCTTATAAGCCAGAAGTTTTATGATGGATTGTGACATATCATATCATACATTTATGAGACTTAGGAAAATTCAACACATTTAACATGATTACCCATTTTCCATTGTTAGAAAATTCTAGAGGTACAAAACTAAGTGTCAAGAAGTTCAAACCAGAACTCAGTTTTCCATCAGTGCTGGAATGAAAATGTTAATGTAGAAATCTATCAGCTTTGGAACATTTGCTGTCCATTCAATGTCTTTTACTATTCTAATCACAATGCAGTCTACTCTTGTCCACACAATTAAGTCGCAGAATGTTTTGTTACATATGTGTAGCTGGCCTTGAATTTGATGATAGTATGGGTGACTGGTTTTCAGGCACAGGGTATCTTGTTTAAGATCTAAAAAAAATCAAAAAACACTTAAGTTGTGTTATACAAGTACATATCCCCTCCTTTTTCAATATCTTCATACCATATTGAACAGCTGCACTTGTAAATTAATACATGTTTTGAAATCATTTACTCACCAAGATTTTTAATTTCAAAGTACTGGACAATACAGATTTTAATGTTATTTACCTATGAAAAATCCTTCAAATTTTGTGCCCCATCTGCTACTGTTGAAGACAATGCTGTATATGGACACTTCACCTCTACAATATCAGGAATGGCGTCTTTGGCTTCTGGGGTTTGATAAAATACACTGCATGTTGGTGGTCGAACAACTAAGCCATCAGATGAAGCTCCCAACACTCCGGATTCATGCAACCATATCCTTTTCAGAAAAAATTATAATACTACTGAATGCAAACAAACCATAATACAATTGATTTTGTAATGCAAACAAAGACTAAGTAGAGCTTTTATAATCCTTCCACTTCAAAAAGCAAATTTTCTGGAATATGTTGGTAACTGAATATTTATGCCCCGCCATGAATATGGCCGGGGCATATAGTGTTTGTCATGTCCGTCTTCCGTCCTTCTGTCCTTTCGTCCCACTTTGTGTTTAGCTCTGTTCAAAGCTAAGTTTCAAAGAAACTATCCAAGATATTTTCATCAAACTTCATATGCTGATAGATATTGATGAGAGCTATGCAACTGCATTAACATTTTTTGACCTTGACCTGACTTTTCTTAAATAGTGTTTAGCTCAGTTTTAAACATACCATTCAAGATGGTGTTATCAAACTTTACATGTTGATACAAACTTGCATAGATGATGCATCCAGAGATGAACACTACCGGACATGCTTCGGATGCTGGATCTGACCTACATTTTCCAGATGAGTGACCAAATTAAAGTTTTTGGAGCAGGTCCATTCTTAAGGAACTATAAGCCCTACTTAGACCAAACTTGCTTGGATGATGCATCTAAGGATGGACACTACCAGACTTGCTTCGGATGCTGGATCTGACCTACATTTTCCAGATGAGTGACCAGGTTGAAGTTTTTGGAGCAGATTTATTCCTAAGGAACTATCAGCCCTACTTAGACCAAACTTGCATGGATGATGCATCTAGGGATGGACACTACCAGACTTGCTTCGGATGCTGGATCTGACTTACATTTTCATTCCCAAGTAACTATAAGCCCTACCTAAACCAAACTTGCATGGATGATGCAGCTAGGGATGGACACTACCAGACTTGCTTCGGATGCTGGATCTGACCTATATTTTCATTCCCAAGTAACTATAAACCTTACCTTAACCAAGCTTGCGTGGATGATGCATCTAGGGATGGACACTACCAGACTTGCTTTGGATGCTGGACCTACATTTTTATTCCCAACTAACTATAAGCCCTGCCTGAACCAAACTGATCAAATTTTATACATGTACAAATTTCATGTTGCTTTACTAATATATCCTCGGCGGGGCATTCATGTCCTATGGACATATTTCTAGTTTTTTTACAATTAGACTTCAGTAATTGATTTCTGTTTGTCACCAGGATAAGTCCTGCTATTTGTTTTGACACATTGAATGTTAACATGACAGAGGTTGAATGAATGTTATTTTGTGCTGTATACCTGACTGCTCTACAGCTGCATCAAATTCCTTTTTATACTTTCTCAAAGCATCATCTTCATGAGTGATACCCCATGCAACAGCCTTGATGGACTCCAGATTGTAAGCCGACATCAGCTGTTTCTTCAGTGACAATGTCAATCTGGAGAAGAAAATATGATTTTTGGTTATTAATCTTATATTTCCTGCATCTTTATGTACAAATATCTAGTCATTTCTTTCGAACCTCATTATCTCAAACTCAATGAGACCAAGAAAAATGTTGGGAATATCCGTGGATTCAAGAATAATACATAAAGAGTTATCAAGAATAAAATGTCCCAGTCTTTTATAAATGGTTTGGACTTCAAAATTACTGTGACATATCCATGAAATATGAGATAATGGGTTTGAGATAACAAAGTTTGACTGTAATTTTAAAAGTCTTTTTCGCAAAAATTTAATAACACGTCTTACCGCCTTTGCTTAGAACTGAGAACTGCACCAAAGTTGGAAGCTGATATGCTATATTTCCTTACAATCGACCACATTGGGTTGTTTCGTTGCCAATGCAGCTCTTTTAATGGATTCAGGGATAATGCATGCTGTAACCATACCATAGGGGTATCAGAATGAACATACTCTGGTGATGTTAACAGGTCTTCAATGAGAGGTACAGGTGGACCAGGTTCACATGGCTCTGGTTCAAGAATCCAATTCAATGCTGAAAAATTTCATTACTTGTGTCATTCTCAAAAATATCATCCATAATATCCATATCACATATACCAAGTATTTATATAAGAGTCCATACATTTCATTTTAGTGAACACTGTCATGGATTTTTGTAATGTATGCATTACATATCAAATTTACAACTCACTTGCATATATTTGTTCAGAATTGTTCCTGTATATAATTTTGCACGTGGCATTCTTAGTGTGAAAATGCCATGTAAAAATTGGTGCAAATGTACAATTAATATTTACTTAATTATTAACAAGGTTTCATAATGACAGAGTATTTAAATAATGGAAGATTGATCTGATAATTCGCAAGAATATGAAACAAAATATTTTTTTTAATGCAATTGAATAATTTATTTTTCCTTTCAAAAATGTATGCTCATGTACAAAAATGCTATCATATTTATAATATTGTCTTTCCAATTATTCAAAGGTTGTTATTAATATTTATTACATAATATGTTCAAAAATTGGGCAATATACATAGCCAACTATATTATACTCCTCATCTTTGTACATTTGTTCACAATTAAAATTAACCATCGTTCAGTAACAAAATAACAGTTTCATAATACTCGTAATATAAAAATCAAATCAAACTTAAATAACAACAATAGTGACACCAAAATCATAACTTCCTTCTTATATTTTACCAATAAACCTTCCAAGGTGCAAAAAACACTGGTCACTTTCATCAAAGGGTCGGTTTAAAGCACTTCAAATATGAAGCAAATTTTTTAACAACTGATTTATTTATATTTAATGATTGATCATTTTAAAAAAAAAAAAAAAAAACTAGGAGACTTATTGTTCAAAGAACAATAAGAGGTCTTTCCACCTTCTTTGAATTTCAATTTTGTTTTAAAATTTAATTCCATGAATAAGAAACCAAAATTGTCTTAAAGGATAGCAAAAATTAAAAATAAAAAAAAAATGAACTGACCTTGATCTTTGACCTTGAAAAAAATATTCAAGGTCAAAGGTCAAGGGTTACAATGCAATTGACCCCATGCTTCTACGACTTATAGTTTTCAAGTTATAAGGTTAAATAGGAAGTACAAAGAAGTTAAAGGGCAATAACTCATATAAGGGTTCATCAAATCCTTTTGCACTTATATAGTGAAGTTATGCCTTAAGACCCTTAAGACATTATTGAAGGTTTGGTGTCTATATGGTCTACGGTTTTGGAGAAGTAGCGATAACAAGGTTTTTTGCAAAAGGGGCAATAACTTTTTAAAGGGTTAATATTTGGGGACAAAAATAAAATATTTGAAAGAGTTTTAAGAGTACATATTAATGATGCAAAGACATTAAGTATATATTAAAAGACAAAAGAGATATAGAAAAAGCTTAATTTCTCATTTTCTGAATGACCTTGACCTTTGACCTTTGCATGAAATTTTAGATCTAAGGTCAATGAATCTTATGCAGTTGGTCCCATCTCTCTACAACTTGTCGTTTAAAAAAAAAAAAATTATTTGTTTAATTCAAAAAGTTTCAGGGGCAATAACTCATTGAAAGGGTCGCTGAATGCTTTCGCAATGAATAGATTGAAGAGTCCCCTTAATTAGTCGAAGACATTGGTGAAGGTTTAATACCTCTACGGTTTACGGTTTCGAAGGAGTAGCGATAACAAGCATTTCTTTCGAAAGGGGCAATAACTTCGAAAGTGGTCTAGGTTCATTTACGCAGGGTGAACTGCAATAATCTTTTACGGAGAACATTCTTATGGACTATCAATCTTTTCGATATATCTTGAAACTCAAAATCACACGGCGGAAAAATAATAAAAAATAAAAAAAAAAACAGAAGAAAATCAATAGGTCTTTCCACAGAAAGGTGGAAAGACCTAAAAAAACAAGAGGCCCATGGGCCACATCGCTCTCCTGAGCACTGTGGCTAGGAAAAAGTAAAAATTGGTTTTTTATTGAAAAGTTTAAATCCAAAAGTAGTCCCTTGACCAATCATGGCTTTGCTTTTCTTGAGAAGGTTATTTTTAAAGAATTTTCCTATATATTTCTATATAAAATTTGATCATCCTTTGTGGCCCCGTCCTACCCCCGGGGAACATGATTTGAACAAACTTGAATCTACACTACCTAAGGATGCTTCCATATAAATATGATCAATCAGGGTTTTGCTGTTCTTGAGAAGAAGATTTTTAAAGATTTTTCCTTTATATTTCTATGTAAAACTTTGATCTTCCATTGTGGCCCCGCCCTACCCCGGGGGTTATGATTTGAACAAACTTGAATTGACACTACCTGAGGATGCTTCCATATAAATAGGATCAATTATGGCTTTGTCATTCTTGAGAAGAAGATTTTTAAAGAATTTTCCTATATATTTTTATGTTAAACTTTGGTCAGCCATTGTGGCTCCGCCCTACCCCCGGGGGTCATGATTTAAACAAATTTAAATCTACACTACCTGAGGATGTTTCTCCATAAGTTTCATTTTTCCTGGCACAGTGGTTCTTGAGAACAAGATTTTTAAAACATACCATCAAATTTTCATTAATTCCCAATTATCTCCCCTTGAATGAGGGTGTGGCCCTTTATTTAAACAAACTTGAATCCCCTTCACCCAAGGATGCTTTGTAGCAAGTTTGGTTGAAATTGATCCATGGGTTCTAGAGAAGAAGTCGAAAATATGAAAAGTTTACAGACAGACAGATGGACAGACAGACAGACAAACAGCTAGATAGACAAAATGTGATCAGAAAAGAGCTAGAAATGAAACATTCCTCACCACAAAAGCCAGAAGAATATACGGACCACCACCAGTAACATGTTTCTGGGAAGAACCAAACCATGCAGAGATAAATATCAATAGTCCTGAATCTTGGATGCAGGACCAAGTTTGAGAATTGCTACAAACACTACTCCGGAGACTTACCTATTATCCTATGATGTAACGTACTTTGTCCACTGCAGCTGGTTCCCTCATAAGCTGGTAGCGAGGACAGTTCAGGATGTCCTGTCAACTTTATTCCTCAACTTCCTGTCTTGGACTGAAAAGCAATAAGTGGAAATCTTTAGTGTTGCCTAGTGACTTTGAATTAAAAAGAAAGTTGCAAGATTGTGAAGGGGGGGGGGGTACTGATGCTGTGCATTTTGATTAAATGTACGAAATCTGTATTTCACAGTTTAATGCATTCATGTATTTTGTGAATTGTCTTAGGATTCATGTAATAATTGTTGCTATGTATTATTAAGCACTAAATCTATTCAACTGCATGTGTAAATGGAGAAAATGTGGATATGTAAATGATGTATAATTGCAATGTGTAAAATGTGACATTTTCTTATATGAGGGAGTCTGTTCATGTAATTTTTTTTCATTAATTATTTTATTTATCTTGATAAAATTATTTCAATTAACAATATTGTTTTTCTTACCAGTCTGATGAACAAAAGTTACAGAGGTGAATGGTAGAAATATGGGTATTACAGGTGTCAAAACTCCTCGTTGATGACCAGACTGCATGCCGCACTGTAAAATCACCATTTTGGATCTTTAAAAGGGGAGGCTACTCCTGAAATCAAAGAAATTGTCATAAAAATGAGTAACCTGATTTTCTTTAGGTCTCACACAAGGAAATAATTTCACTATATGTTACTATATAGCTTTAATTAAATAAATTAATTAACTAGACTCTCAGCAGATAATTCATGAATGAGAAAAAAGATTAATGCTTAGACAAAATTTGAGATCAGAAAAAATATACCCCTTATGCAGCTTTTAAGAAAGAAAATTGAGACTAAACATACCTATACCCTGAAATACACATGGGCAAACAGCCAACACACCATCGAGGAAGTTACATCGATCATGCGTACCTAAAAAAAAAAGAGTTCCCTTTGATTCAGTGGCACAATTCTGCTGATATGATATTCCTAGTGCATGAGTCCAAAATTAAAACTGTAGACCTACGTAAAGTTCCTGAAAATGAAAAAAAGAAAAGAAATATTATTGTCTCTATATACATCATACATAGAACTACATTTGTTCATTTTGATTGGCTATCTCCTTGCTAAGACCTTTAAGGGGTAATTTCATGATATTTACCATGTGCACTGATTGCCATAAAACTAAAGAAAAAATACCAGCCTTACAAAGTCACTTAACCATGACCTTTGATATACCTTACTAAGAATACCCTGGACAATTTGGTTTAACTTAAGACTTCTGAATTTTTAAATGCAGGTTTTGATAAATTAACCATTTAATATACTTATGAGCTCATAAAACTGTTCTTTAAAACTGTATGATAAAGAGTGTAAAAACTTTGAAACATGTTTGGAAAGTATTATCACACATGTGATATGGGATAAATTATCACCACAGAAAGATCAAAGAAAATCACTGCAGATATGCGACAATAATTCTTATCATTGTTTATTGTATGTCAAGTCTAGAATATGATATACAATTACAAATATTATGATTTTTAGCCGGGCACATTGCTCTTAGAGCAATGCTCAGCTATAGCGACGGTGAGCAACAGAAAATGCTGCTTCTTCACCGCCAAATTGAGTTTACGAGTAAAAGTATGGTACGTGACCAGCCGCTGTTGAGAAAACAAAATCACCTTAAGAAATAGTAAATTGAATATTTTTATCATAATATTTAAATTGTTTAATATTTTTTCCTGGCTCCTTTGACTACTATTTTACAAAGTAATTCAACGGGTGCGAAAGGTTTTCACCAGGTATCCCTGTCTGCATCATATTCTATAAACAATATAATTAAAACTAGGGCTAATTGTAACGGGAACCGTTACAGATGTTCCCCAAACGCTCCCCAACTCCCTTTTGGTGCCATACTCCCTTTAAGCTTCATTAAAAACGACAAACTCTATGCATTTTACACTTTAACAACGTTTCCCTGAAGTATACCGAGTATATTCAAATTCTAGCATTTGTACGCGTGCACATGTAAATGCATGTGCGTAATGACCATATTCTCTTGTCTACACTATCTATATACATTAATATAATAAAATAATAAAGCATTTAATCCAAAAGTATTAAAAAATACGCTTCATCAAGTGTATTTTTGATTTTATCCATCTCATGTGCATGCACGTGCATGCATGTGCATGATGACCTTACCTTTTTGTAGGAATCCACTATGTCTATCTATGTTCTAAATCCCATCCTGTTTGGTTGAAAATCAAAGGAGTTATACCCATTTAAAGTTTAAGCCAATCAGATTGCAGCGCACGTGCATGCGCGTGTTTTCATGACACCTGCTATATATTATATTGTAGTATATCCTAATGCATGACTATGTTTAAAATTTCAAAGCATTTCGTCAAAAAACAAAAGAGATATTGAAATCTTTGTTTCAGCCAATCAGAGGGAAGCGCACGTGCATGCACGTGAGTTCGTGCTAATTTGACCATGTCATATTATCTAGACTATTAATATATCCTTATAGAATGAGTTTCAAAGCATTTCAATCAAAAATGTAAAAGTTATTGCTATAATAAGTATATCAGTCATTTCACTCATTTCACGCGCACGCACGTGCATGCGTATGCCCGCAAAATGACCTTCGTTGTGCACACCTACACTTGACACCTATTAACCCTAAAAAGGTTTTAACTTAGTTGGGTGAACAGTTTCTGAGAACACTCGCGGACAAAAAAAGTACCGGAGAACAAAGAAGAAAAAAAAGAATAATAACTAGAGCCGAGCTCGTTGCAAAGCAACGAGAAGGTCTTCCGTCCTGTTTGACCGGAAGTAACTTTCATTCAAAGAAAATAAAGAGTAATGAAGTCCCAAAATAGTTTAATCCTCCAAATCTATGTTAATTATTGCAAAATTAAGCCATTTTTGGCAACTTCCGGTTTGACCGGAAGTGACGTCGACGGACGGAAAATTAAGATTTAAGCTTCCAGTGACATATGATATCCAAAAACGTGTCAAGAACAGCAAAAATATGCAATTTCCGACTACTTCCGGTTTGACCGGAAGTGACGTTGCCGGACGTATTTTGACGACGCCATTAGATAAAGTTTGATATTTTGAACAATTTTGCTTCTTTGACGTATTACAAATTCTCAACACTTTTTGAGATATAAAGGAAAAACTTTCGGCCCCATTTGGCCCTTTATTATAGGGGCCAGCCCCTTATCGTTGATATCTTTCGAAAGATCGTGACATTCTTCACAACTTTTGTTCTACATGTTTTACAAAATATTAACGTGTAAAAAGATATTGCAAAAAATGTGCAAAAAAATCTCTAAATTCCCGATAGGTCTTTTTTCGAGCCATAGGGAGCGCGGACGTGCTGCACTTCCGGAGAATAAGAAAGGTGTGTGTCACATCAGCACATGTTACTTTATCATCGCTGAAAATCTTACGTTTCTATCTAAAAGCACTTTTGAGAAAAATGCTGGACAATGTGACCCTCTGAAAATCACTAAATCGCGGAAATCTCGAAACCGGAAGTGACGTCATCAAAACAAAAAATTATATATCAGGTTTGATTGATGTTCCATCAGTTCTGAAAGTTTCATGAAAATCGATCGAGCCGTTTTCGAGAAATCGCGTGCACAAAATCGGTAAGAAAAAAAAACAATAATAAAAACTAGAGCAAAGCTCGTTGCAAAGCAACGAGTAGGTCTTCCGTCCTGTTTTGACCGGAAGTGACGTCAACAAATAAAAGCAAATGAGCTAAGTGGTCTCCATTGACATTATAATTTTGATTTTGCATTTAAACCTTCAAAAATAAGCTACTTTTGGCTACTTCCGGTCACTTCCAGTTTGACCGGAAGTGATGTCAACAGACAGAAAATTAAGTTTTATGCTTCCAGATACATACGTTACCCAAAATTATGTCGAGAACGGCAAAAATAGGCTTATTCTGACGACTTCCTGTATTGACCGGAAGTGACGTCGCCGGACGCATTTTGACAACTCCAATAGATTAAGCTAGACATTTTGAACAACTTTGCTTTTTAGACGTATTACAAATTCTCAATACTTTTGAGATATAAATGAAACATTTTCGGCCCCTCTAGGCCCTTTATTTTAAGGGCCAGCCCTTTTCGAGATATCATTTGAAAGATCATGTAATTCTACACTTCTTTTGTTCTATATGTCTTAACAAAATATTTTCATGTGAAAAGATATCGAAGAAAAGGTGTTGAGAAATTTTTAAATTCTCGACATGCCTTTTTTTGGACCATAGCGAGCTTCGGCGTGCAGCACTTCCGGTAAAAATGAAATGCGTATGTCACATCTACAGACATTGCTCTATCATTGCTCGAAAACTCAAGTTTCTATCTTAAGCCGTTTTTGAGAAAACTGGCGGACAAACTGACCCCCTGAAAATCACTAAATCGCAAAAATCTCAAAACCGGAAGTGACGTCATCAAAACAAAAAATTATATATCAGCTTTGTTTGATGTTCTATCAGTCCTGAAAGTTTCATGAAAATCGAGCGAGCCGTTTCTGAGAAATCGTGTACACAAAATCGGTAAGAAAAAAAACAATAATTAATAATAACTAGAGCAAAGCTTGTTGCAAAGCAACGAGTAGATCTTCCGTCCTGTTTTGACCGGAAGTGACGTCAACAAATGAAAGCAAATGAGCTAAGTGGTCTCCATTGACTTTATATATTTGATTTTGTATTTAAACCTTCAAAAATAAGCTATTTTTGGCTACGTCCGGTCACTTCCGGTTTGACCGGAAGTGATGTCAACGGACAGAAAATGAAGTTTTATGCTTACAGATACATATGTTACCCAAAAATATGTCAAGAACGGCAAAAATATGCATATTCTGACGACTTCCGGTATGACCGGAAGTGACGTCGCCGGACGCATTTTGACGACTTCAACAGATTAAGCTTGACATTTTGAACAACTTTGCTTTTTAGACGTATAACAAATTCTCAATACTTTTTGAGATATAAATGAAAAACTTTCGGCCCCTCTAGGCCCTTTATTTAGGGGCCAGCCCTTTTACGAGATATATTTGAAAGATCATGTAATTCTACACTTCATTTGTTCTATATGTCTTAACAAAATATTTGTATGTGAAAAGATATCGAAGAAAAGGCGTTAGAAATTTTAAAATTCTCGACATGCCCATTTTTGGACCATAGCGAGCGTCGGCGTGCAGCACTTCCGGTAAAAATGAAATGCGTATGTCACATCTACAGACATTGCTCTATCATTGCTAAAAAAACTCAAGTTTCTATCTTAAGCCGTTTTTGAGAAAACTCGCGGACAAACTGACCCCCTGAAAATCACTAAATCGCAAAAATCTCAAAACCGGAAGTGACGTCATCAAAACAAAAAATTATATATCAGCTTTGTTTGATGCTTTATCAGTCCTGAAAGTTTCATGAAAATCGAGCGAGCCGTTTCTGAGAAATCGTGTACACAAAATCGGTAAGAAAAAAAACAATAATAATAATAAAAATAGTGGAAAAGAAACCTAAGAATAACAAGAAGGTCTTCCGCTGAAGACGGAAGACCTCTAAAAATCGTGGAAAAGAAACCTAAGAATAACAAGAAAGTCTTCCGCTGAAGACGGAAGACCTTAATAATAATAAGAAGAAACCGAGTAAAAACAATATGTTCCCAAACTCCGTTTGGGGAACATAATTAGATGTTAGATCGGCTCGCATACTCAACACACTAACATCTAACAAGTCATCCCATTGAGGGTCACGTAAGAGGTTAAATTCGGAACGCCTCAAGATTTATTCGCTTCAACAGTATATGATGATTTTGCCAGCTGCGATTTGATTAATTGATAGAATTTGACCTCTGAGCGTGACCCTCAACGGGATATATGTAGATGTTAGTGTAGCAAGATATGCGAGCAGAATATAACATCTATTTGAATTAGATTGATTCTATAAATAAAGGTTGTACTATCAGGCTAACACAAATGCAGGGAACATCATTAATGACTTGATGCAAATCTCCCCGTTGAGAACACAAGAGTGCAGAGACGTTTGACCTTAATCTTGCTGCATTGGTGTTTATTTACTTCTGTTTGTATATAAAACCGGATTACCCCGAAACGATACGTGATAAATATTTTTCGCTGTTAATTTCTAGCTATATTTTATTTTATTTTTAAAACTATTTAATATTATACATGCCATTGAGATATTTTTGTGTGTATTACATATTCTCTAAACGTCTGAATGTGATTTTAAACTGTCACCACAGTCCTTGTTCATTATCCTGTAAATGACCCCGGCTCAATACATTTACTATAAAAATAATTGGACAAATTTGTGAATGACAATATTCAATGATGCATAGCAATTAATCTTTTCCTGACATTCACCTTCTCCTAAAAATTTGTCGTGTTATTTATTTATTTATTGCAAAGTCGTCCCTGGACTAGTGCTACGGTCAATGCAGCTGCAATGGGCCATGCAATTTCGAACCCTGCGTGGTGAGAGTTTGTCCCGAGACACAGTTAGATTATTCTAACTAGCACCAATATAGAATAAATCATACCGATTAATCAACATCACTACAATGTGAGGACGTAAAATAGGATAAAACATCCTTTAGTCCAGCAATAAGCCACTAAATTGTTTTTGATGTACCTTCAAACAAATCAAATTAATGTTCTTGATTCCCACTTTTCACGTTATGACTGACTTAGTGCTTCTTAATACCAAAATAATTTTTCTATTACCTATAATTTTGACTTTAGGTTGAATTCGCCAATTTCATGCTTGCGAAGTTGTGTGGAATGTGTGCATTACGACCGCTCCGGCTACTTTCGTTATTTCTAACCAATGAAAATTGTCCTTCTTTTCTGTTGCGTCATGCAATTTTATTGCACGCATCACTGAATTGTAGAACACACATCACAAGATTTCGAATATACATCACAAGATTATCGAACATACATCACAAGATTAGGAATAAAAATCACAAAATTATCAAAAATACATCACAAGATAACGAAAATACATCACAAGATTTCGAATATACATCACAAGATTTCGAACATACATCACAAGATTATAGAATATACATCACAAGATATTGAACATACATCACAAGATATTGAATATACATCACAAGATTTCGAATATACATCACAAGATTTCGAACATACATCACAAGATTATAGAATATACATCACAAGATATTGAATATACATCACAAGATATTGAATATACATCACTATTATAGAATATACATCACAAGATTTCGAACATACATCACAAGATTATAGAATATACATCACAAGATTTCGAATATACATCACAAGATATTGAATATACATCACAAGATTTTGAACATACATCACAAGATATTGAATATACATCACAAGATTTCGAAAATACATCACAAGATTTCGAACATACATCACAAGATTATAGAATATACATCACAAGATTTCGAATATACATCACAAGATATTGAATATACATCACAAGATATTGAATATACATCACAAGATTATAGAATATACATCACAAGATTTCGAACATACATCACCAGATATTGAATATACATCACAAGATTTCGAACATACATCACAAGATTTTGAATATACATCACAAGATTTCGAACATACATCACAAGATTTTGAATATACATCACAAGATTTTGAATATACATCACAAGATTTTGAATATACATCACAAGATTTCGAACATACATCACAAGATTTTGAATATACATCACAAGATTATCAAATATTGCAACGTTTGACATGCCATAGTCAACGTCTTCTTTTCATCTTGCTAATTGCCTGGCATAATTTTTAACAGAATTTAAATGAAAGACTAAAAATAGTTAAAATTAGTTGAAAATTAAATGACAACATCTAATTTCATTACAAACATTGTTATTTTACTCTGATGCATTTTGTTGTTTAAAATATTGGGTGATTAGGTGCTCTTTTATAAGGATGCTTTTTAATGTGTTTGGCTCTCTTTATTCAAAAAATGTACATTTTAATGGTGACGAGCGATTGTGTTGTGGCGACGCCCCTATGTTCTATGGTTTTAACATCTTTAAAATGAATTCAGTTGAACATTATTCAGAGAAAAATTCATTGTTAGGTAGACTTATATATGTGCATCTTTTGGTATATTATAATCGATAATGTGACACAAATTATAACAGATATGGACAATGTAACATTACTTTTCGATGAACCCTCGTATAAATCCCCAGAGATAACATTTCAATGGAATAAAA
>NW_026929100.1:0-37617 GCF_032062105.1 Saccostrea cuccullata | reverse complement strand
TAATGACAAGGAAATATAAAAAGGCAGAAAAGAGAAAGCTCATTCGTTTATAACATATATCACGTGACTGAGATGATATGTGAAAACAGGAAAACGGTGCTTACATATTATATTACTCTGAATAAAGTATTTCACTTGCACTAGAGACCAAAAAAAAAATCAAACTTTGTGTAGAATAATTGTATGTAAAGAAAAAAAAAGGTTTTGTAAGAAAGGAAAACAAATACAGATGAAGAAATATTGTCAAGGAAGATGCTAAATTAACAGATTTTTCCCTATAAATCATTAAAATAATGACTTTTAAAAATACTTTTTAATATGTTTTGAAAAAAAAAATGTTTACATACAGGAATAATATTTAGTAGACATGTTTCAGATGCTGCTAGTGATCTGAGGTTGAGTGCCCTAAGATCAAGTTCGTTTGTAAGTCTTCAACAATGCATGTGTAAATGTATAATGGCCAATTGGTCGCATCATAAGTATTTCAAGGGTAAATCCATTCATTGAAAATCTTAGCCAGTGTATCAGCATGAAGTCCATATCTTAATACTACAATAAAACCACATATTTTCGTGGGGTCAATTTTTTCGTGGTTTGATGAAAATATCTTGGTTCTTGGGGATTTTATTTCGTGGATTAAAAAATTATGAATACTTATGTATGTAACATTTTACATTTCGTGGTGGACATGAATTTGTGGGTCTCGACATACCTCGAAAACAACAAAAATTAAACTCCAAAGAAAATTATTAAAAACAATTAACAACAATTTAAACAGATGCACACAGAGTTGCTGCCAAAGGAAAGCAAATAGGGATAAAGAGATTTTGTCCTTGGGGGAATTTATTCAAAAGCATTTTATCCAATAGGGTAAAGTAAATAATTTTTCACTATATAATTTAAAAAGAAACGTGTTCATAAAGGGCTTATTACTTGCAACTATATTTATAAGTAGTGTTGGCAAATCGGACGATTTTTAGTAACCGGTTACTCGCTCAATCTTCCGATCAAGTACCCGGTTACTCGGTTGATTTATTCATATGTATCATTTATCTCACCTTTAACTCATCGGTTCTAATAATACACAAATGCATTGTGAATTAACTTTATTTATAAACTTAAGAACACGCACGCAATATCTTAAATTTTAAATATAATTATAATCAAAAAATTAATTAAATCGGAAAAATTAAATATTCAATGTTTCACGCTACTTTACAAAGGCGTTCATTAGTTTTATATTTTTCAACCCCCGATACATGTCACGACCAAGTAGAATAATTATTTAGAAATCACGATAACTCTAATTCATATTACTTACATTTTACAGGTATGGAATCCGTTGTTCTTTTAAAATACTCCCAAGCTATACATGTCTTTGGTGGCATCTTGTTGAATTATTTAATGAGGTAATTATAACTTTGGTCTTCAAAACTTGTATAACCTGCTTGCAATGAAAGCTATCAATTAAGTGTGAAAACCAATCAATCGAATTAGTGAAACCATAGATCATTATGTCTAACGGTAAATTAGATTAGAGAAATATTTATTTGTACGCTTATAAACAAATTGATATCTTATTTTTTAGATATTTACCGTATAAGATGCATTTTATCCGAGTAACCGAATAGCAATTTTACTAACCGATACTCGCATCGTTCGACGGTTTACCGGTAACCGGGTACTCGTTGCCAACCCTATCTATAAGATTGTACTAGTTATATAAGGTGACCTTTGAGAGGGGTTGATGTGAACTTTCACCACTCGGGTAGTGTGTCAGTCATAACTCAATAATAATTAAATAATACAAACCTACATAAGCAGTTGTTGAGTGTCAGTATTAACTTAATGGTGATTTTAAAAAAAATATTTGAACTATCAACGATCACTCAGTGATAATTATAAAAATGAAAATATCATCAACAATTGCTGACAGTCAATCATGACTCAATAATAATTGAAGAAATTTATGTAAAACAATTAAGTAAAAGATTCTAGAAAATGCAGCATTTTCTGTTAACATCTGAATGTACAATGTTTACCTTATTTTACGTTGTTTTGGTCTAACGTAAAAATATTCGGAATATACGGATTAATTGACTATATAAAGATATTTTTTTTTTCAATTTTAACAAGAAATGGCAATGAATAGCTTTAAAAATTGCATAGAAGAAAAACAAATAATTCAATTCTTGGTTATGTACATGTAGTGTATAGAGATCATTAAATGACTAGCATTCAAAATGATGAATTTGTTCCAATTTATATCATAAGACCATTAAAACCTTTTCTATAAATATTAGACCCTTTCTATTGTAAATACACATGTAGGTCGCTTTTAATAACAGATTGATCATGAAGACAAAAAAACATTCAGCTTCGGAAATATTTTTATACAAGATGAAAGGTAGTTTTTTTTTTATTTTCTGCTTAAAATCCTTCACATTTTTGTGGAATTATGAGTTGTTGTTGATATAAAAGTCAATATAAAGTATTATTTTCTTCAGAGCTGCTGTAGAAAATTATTAGTTGAAGGTCTGATGACAAGGAAATATTAAGAGGGCAAAAAGGGGGATCCCTGTTCATCTGATGCATATATCACGTGACTGTGATATTAAATGAAAAACAGGATAATGGTACTTTGATATCAGTTTTAATGAATGAAAGGTTACTTTGTACATGCGTTCAAAATGTTAACCTTCTTGTTCGGCTGTGTGTAGTAACTACATTTTGTAACCCAACCCCCCTAAGGATAGAAAATATTTCATTTAAACAGTCGGTCTTTTTTTTTTTTTTTTACAATATTAGTTTTTTCCATCGATATAAAACATATAAAGTTACGGCTTTACAAAATCTTCACGTACCTACTCCATTTTGTTTCATTTATCATTGTTAGTAGAGAAAGACTTTACCCATCAATGTCAGTAAAATCGTTTAAGATACCAAGTGCATTATCTTACTAACATCAACTCAATAAATAAATGAAATATTTATATTTTCCCGAGGGAAATAGTTTCCCTCCTCGTAGAACCATAAATTTTCTTTTTCTTGAGTTCACATTTCATAACTCTTTTTATTATACAGAAACAAACATGGGGAAACCATAATTTTGCTATTTCTCTAGTTGACATTCCATAACTGTTTAATTATACCGAATCAAACACAGGCGATTTAATTTTTTTTTAAATCAGATATTCCGACATTTTACGAGCCCGAGTCAAATTTGAGTGCACATGACTTTGCGCAGCTTCTTAATTTCATGCAGTCATTTGTGCGACAATACACCTTTGCCAAATATTTTTATTTTAACCTAAAATTAACATTATCTGTAACCCCTAGAGGTCTGAAAATGAGATTTTACGAGAAAAGTTAGGGAAAAGGCTGCAAAGGCTCTTACGACGTCACCATTTTCAGATTCTGTAAGAAATGCATAACGCTGAAGAATGACACATAAGCGCTTATATGTACAAGACGTCCATAGATATCATACCGAAAACCGATGACATAGCATTCAAAGAAACATGTTAACTATCTAAACATTGACATTTTTAACTAAAAAAAACATATGAGCCGATAATTTATCTGCGTTGATATGTATTTATACCGTATTTTGGTGATCTTAGAGGCATTTTGGCTTCGAACTTTTTTGAAAGAGGTAAAGCCACGAACTATCAATATCTGCCTTTAATTTTAGACAAAATTTAAGTTTGAAATCACAAAGCCTATCATATGTCATTTTGTAAAGCACAATGTCATGGTACGCTACAAATAATTTTTTGGCACACAGGCCACCGTCCTTAGCACATGCGCAGAGACAAATATACCTATGTAGTTAAAAACTGCTTAGAAATGCCGATTTTACATCAGTTATTCCGAAATTTGAATTTGGCCACAGTCGAGTACCCTTTCCAAACTTTGCATGCATAAAAATATTACATATATGCACCTTTATGCAAAATATCTTAGAGGTACTCGTGTGTGGCCAATATGAATTTTACATTTTATGAACGTTGAGCTTTCAGAAATTGAAGCAAGGACCTCCATTTTTATAGTAATTATAAGTTCATCATATGCATAAATACCATAAATAAGTTATTAGTATATCAGATTTATTCTTGATAATTATATAATCCCCAATTTGTCAATAATTCTTTAATAGAATTTCTTAAATTGCCATTTAATGTGTTCTTTCATATAAAATTTAAAATTACGCTCTTTTCTTTCATGCTTACGTACATGATACAATGATGACGTCATAATATGACCGTGAGGCCTACTGAATCTGAGCAAAAATCATTTTGAAGAATTTGTCAAAATGATTTTATAAATAGAAAAAAAGTGTTGAGAATTGATTTATGTCGGGTTTCCACTTTGTTGCCAGCACTAGATGTTGAACGTAATACGGTAACCTTGTTTCAAATCTTTTTATTAACATAAAAAAAAGCCAAATCCGAAGGTTATATCTTAAATACAAGCAACTCTAATCTCTATGACTGTGTATTCTAGTAAACGTAAAAGAGTGAATAGTTTGATTTGTTTCCACACTCATAATTCAAATGAAGAAATATATGGCGTTTATGAATATTATGCATTCAAGATTTACAGTAAATGTTAGTTAGCTAACATTATTTTAAAACTCTAAAATGCTTGTTCTCTCTCTCTCTCTCTCTCCGTAGCTTTTCCCTTATTTATTAGCCTATTACGATGTCTTAGAATTTTTTATTTGGACTTCTAATTACAAGATATTTGACGATGTCCTTTATGAAGTGTAAGAACCATTTCATATATAAATACTAAAAGTATTATACAATTTTGATAAGAGCTTATTTATAGAGACAGTTTTAATGTTATTTTTTTTTTTTTTGCGGAAGGGGGGGTGGGAGGGCATTCCTTTAAAAAAAATACGACGCAGATTTTTTTTCCCAAAGGAAAAAAAAGAAAGATAAATCTACAGTGTATTTGTAATCTAATAACTCTGAAACAGAATAACTCCGGATGATCCATCCGCACACGTAAACATTATAGAAGAAGTTTGTCTCGTAAAGTTCTACTAAAGGCATAACATGGATCGGACAGACGTAAGAAACAGGATAGCTGAATTATCTATAGATAGAAGAAAATCTCTGCGGAAGTGATGTGAAAGTGTTATTTGGGGATGACAATTACTAAAAATAAGTGTTAAAATTAAGCTTTTATTTTAACTACATTTTATATACATACCACCTATGTATATCTACAGTGAACGCGAATTGGGACATATATTTTTGTTACTTAGGATGCCCCTTCACTATGACGAGTACTTAGATTGGTTTCGCTTCAAATACATGTATAAACAAGAAACATATTGACGCAAACGTCAAAAATCGGCCGCTAACCAATCAATTCTTCCTTTGATAGAAGTAATTCGAAACTGAAATTTGAGTGATCTGTTTTTAAAATTTCTTATATTTATCTGTTGAAATATCCTCGTGACATGAAATACTAGCATGCGACATTGCCGATTTTCTTCATGCACAATGCATGTACAATATTGTATGTGTAAGCAAACTCTGATGGAAGTTTGATGTTTAAGTAATTATTACATAAGAGTAAAAAACTAAAGTTTAGACTTAGCTATAGTTTTTTTTTTAATTCAAACGGAACAAATATGAAATATGTAGGACTCTCTTAGAGGATGTTAACAACCCCCTAATCGATCTAGATCCACCACTACATTTCTTCTCTTTCAGTGTTGAGATGTGGCGGGAAAATGATTGGCACATTGTAAAAACGTGCTTTATCCAAGCCTCATAGACAAAATTGTCGCACGATTCCGTGCTTTTAAGAAATCAATATTTCATCAAATTTTTGAAAAACTTTCATAGAAAATGTATGAATAAACACGGCATTTTAAAATAAGCACAACAAATCCTGTCTAGACTGTTTAAAAAGAGAAAGTAAATTGTTGATATACAACGTGGTCTTCGTTTTAGACTATGCCTACATAAGACTTTCTCCGCACGTCTGTAATGTCAGAGTTTGTCTATCACATGAGTGTGATTTGGGGACAAGCGACAATCCTTTGCTTATTGAAATACTTGATTTTTTTTTTGTACAATAAAGAGGCGCAGATTTGTTTTAATGCAGTACACAATAATATAATTTAAGATGAAAGGATTAAAACGCATGTCTTACCACCCCCCCCCCCCCAAGACAAAATAGAAGCGATATCGATATAGAACATGAGAATTAAAAATAGTCAATCAAATAAAAAAATGCACTGTTTAATTTTGCTTAAAGGGCAAGATAAATACCTGAAAGAAAAAGAAAAAAAAAACGAAATCAAAATGCGTGTGATATCAATATTATCTAGCGGACTACGATATACCTGATAATATAACTAGAAAAACTCGAATTTTGAGCTACAATCTAAAATTTTTTATTATAACTTTTTTATAAAAATCTTTGAAATCAAATTCATTTTACTTACAACCCCCTCCTTTTCTTTAAAACTTCAAGAATTCTGCAATACATATATTTTATTGTCAAAATGCACGAATAAATCTGGGCTCGTCATATACACAAAAAACATACTTACCCACTTTGATAATTTATTTCTTTATAATAGGCCCAGATTTTTGTTAAGAAAAAGATTTAATAATTACTGCGCCCGGCTTCACTTTTTATTTATCCAGTCACAAAATTAAATTAAATTAAATAGTTTTAAAACTACATCATGTACAGAAAAAAAAAACCAATTGTAACGCTCGGGTTTACAAAGGTAAGAAGTTACTGTAGAATGTTCTATTGCAAAGGACTTTTTACGATGTTATGACGTAACGTTACAAATAATGACGTTCCTCATGTAAATTTCATTCAAAACAATGCCATACTGTCAAGTCTCTTCTTGAAAAAGTATTATAGATATCTAAAAAAGGAAAACAGTTCTGAAAAGCTACAAGTCTACACTATCTTTATTGAACTTCTCATTGATTTTTTAGTTAAGGCATATTTCGATGGTTCGTGGCTTTAGCTCTTTCACAATTTTGTGACTTTTTACAAGAAAACTTTCATCAATTTGAATGGAAAAGAAAAAGAAATCCCTAAGGCAAAAATACAAAGAAATAAAGAAAAAAGGTGATAATTTGGTGCTTATCCAACATATTCCCATAGGGTCCAATGGTAAATTTTGACAACTTTTCAGATGGTTCTCTAAGAAATTGGGATGTTAAACATTCGATTTTTTAAATTCTAAAACAATAAATATAATAGTAAAAATTATTTATTACTTTATGTTGCACATAAATACAATTATACCATCGTCTTCCACCTTCCTCAAATAATTTATTTTCTCCACGAATGAGTCTACTCTGCTCTGTTTTTTTGCAAATATCAAAACAAAATGTTTGTTGTAAATGAGCATTTATTGTAATGCCAAACAAATTAACCAAATATGTACGAAAGTTACATATGACCATATTTGAATATATCCTTTATAAGGATATTAATATACATAAGAAAAAATACAAATATGACTAGAAGAATTTGCAAAAAAGATGGGAGAACAAACACGCCACAAACTTGTCGATAACTAACAAGTTATGGACAAGTGCCCCATCCAGAGGAGACGAATGAGAAACATCAACATCTCACAAGAAGAACAGACAGACTAACATTATAGGCCCTACACATTGTGTCACATTGGCAACAAATACTATCTATCGTTGAGTTAAATTTTGAATAGTTTCAAATGACTTTTGAGATCAAATATCGTTTCTCATCTTCATATTTAACTGAAACATATTGGTAAGATTAATTGAACATAAGAATTTTAAACTTATCTTAAAAGAATATAGAACAAGGTCACCAACTATGCTGCCTCAGACAGTCATACTGATGTAAATTATTTTATGCTGAAAACAGAGTAATATATACAATGGTTTTAAACACACCTAAAAATTTAAAATAGTCCTAAATGCATATAAAACAAGGTCCTCAACAATGCTGCCTCACACTGTCACACCTGATTTCAATTATTTTACACTGAAAACAGAGTATTATGTACAGTGGATTTATAACTATATACATACGAATGTTAGACTAGATTTAAATGCATATAGGTTATGAATTATATTGCATCAGACAGCTGTTACGGTATACATGTACTGATGTTAATTATTTTACTCTGAAAACAATAGAATAATATATGCAATGGATTTAAATAATCAACTATACTGCCTCAGACAGTCATACTGATGTCAACCGTTTTATACTGAAAACAAACATAGTAATATAATTATACAATAGATTTAAATACACATACAAATTTTCAACTGTATATTAAATCAAGTATGCCGCCTCAGACAGTCATACTGATGTCAATTGTTTTACACTGAAAACAAACATAGTAATATATACAATAGATTGAAATACACATACAAATTTTCAACTGTATATTAAATCAAGTATGCCGCCTCAGACAGATATACTGATATCAATTGTTTTACACTGAAAACAAACATAGTTATATAATTATACAATAGATTTAAATACACGTACAAATTTTCAACTGTATATTAAATCAAGTATGCCGCCTCAGACAGTCATACTGATGTCAATTGTTTTACACTGAAAACAAACATAGTAATATAATTATACAATAGATTTGAATACACATATAAATTTTCAACTGTATATTAAATCAAGTATGCCGCCTCAGACAGTCATACTGATGCCAATTGTTTTACACTGAAAACAAACATAGTAATATATACAATAGATTTGAATGCACATACAAATTTTCAACTGTATATTAAATCAAGTATGCCGCCTCAGACAGTCATACTGATATCAATTGTTTTACACTGAAAACAAACATAGTAATATATACAATAGATTTGAATACACATACAAATTTTCAACTGTATTATAAATCAAGTATGCCGCCTCAGACAGTCATACTGATGTCCATTGTTTTATACTAAAAACAAACATAGTAAAATATACAATACATTTTTAAAACACATACCTATTTTCAACTGTATATGAAATCAACTATGCTGGCTCAGACAGTCATACTGATGTCAATTGTTTTAAACAAACATAGTTATATAAACAATAGATTCAAATACTCCTACAAATTTTCAACTGCCTATGAAATCAACTATGCCGCCTCAGACAGTCATACTGATATCCATTGTTTACACTGAAAACAAACAATATAATATATATAATATATTAAAATACACATACAAATTTTCAACTGCGTATAAAATCAATTATGCTGCCTCAGACAGTCATACTGATGTTAATTATTATATACTAAAAACATTGTAATATATACAATGGGCTTTAAAACACATCCTCGGGTAGTCTTGCTAATGTCAGTTATTTTACACTGAGAACAAAACAGAGTAACATATACAGTGGGTTTAAATACACAACTAAATTTCAAACTAGTCTTAAAAGCATATAAAACAAGGGCATCAACTATGCTGTCTCAGACAGTCATAGTGATGCAGGTTGAACTTCACTCTACACAAAGTATTACAATAATGTCATACAATTGTAATGATATTAGTTATGTTACCCATTGACTATGCTGCCTCAGACAGTCAGATTGATGTACATTTAGATTGACCTAAACTAGGAAATAGGGTTTAATAAAAGATCACAAACTTTGTGTATGAATAAAAATGTAAATTGTTCCATTCTATGAAATACAATATAATAAATCACCAGAAATGCTGCCTCAGAGAGTCATAATGAGTAGTAGCAGCCAAGATAATCACTATAGAACTTTACAAGTGGAGTTAAATATTTCCACATATGCTGCCTAGGAAAGTCAAAGATTACATCTTAGCAAAAATGTTGTCGCAGACAGTCATTTTCTAAAATACGAGCTATAACTGAACAAGAAACCACAAAAAGATTATTCAGCTGCATCAGACAGTCTGCTATATAAAAAATTAATAATAAATAAATATATAAACTATTTAAGATTGAAATCAAAATTACTATTAAACTGCTTAAATTTACCTGTAAGGCAGTTTTTTTTATATTTATTTATGAGTCACTGAAAAGCACATAATGACTTATTGCAGCATCTTCTTGAAAGCTGGAATTTACATTCCTTATTATTATTCAAAGTATTTCAGCAGTAATATATTATGCTATGTACAAGTACCAGTAAGAGTACAACGGGACAATTGGAGGAGAATTATATCCCTTCCTTTACTCCTAACTTTAAAAACTTCGCATTTTTGCATTACAAACTGCTTCATAGTCTTGCATTTTTTTTGCTGACATTTGAAAACATGCTGGTCTTCAAATGTCATCATATATTATAATGTCAAACTGACCATGCCATCCTAATTTGTTTTGGTATTTCTGTATATGTTTATTAATATGCTCATACTCATTTTGATTATCCTTTTGTGTCTTGGTTTTCCTGATATATCTCAAACTCACAAAAATAAGGAAATATTGTAGACATGGTTGCAAGAGGTTGCTTATTAAATTCTATGAAGCAAAATATATCATTCAATACTGTATTAACCACTATGTCATCAAAATACTAGATGCTGTCATGAGACAGTAATACCCGCACTATGGTGTTTGCCTCTAAATATACACTCATTCATATTGGACTTTCCAAGGAAGAAGTCAAAATAATTCTATAATTATCACCGTACATGTATTCGTCAAATTGAACATAAAATTTTCTGATGACCATATCAACTCTGAGCCTCACATATGTATTTTAAAATACTTAATTCATAACCAGTCTGAAATAACAGAATTTAATTAATGATTGAAGTAAATTACTTAATTAGATTCAAATAAATAATTTTCCCATAATTTGGGACTTTTTAAATTTACTTTCTCAACGACATAAAATATTATTTTAGTACAAAGCGTTTTTGATGAATTTATCAAAATGTGCAAACTGATTTTAGTATTTGGTCGGGAAAAAAACCCATTGAAAATACAACCCGATTAATTTGTCAATGCCTATCTCCCCCCCCCCCCCCCCCACACACACACACTCTCTCTCACTCTCACTTTTTTTAAAAAACATAGTTTAGTTTATTATGATAGCAGGGGCGGATCCAGCAATTTTTGAAAGGGGGGGGGGTTCCAGGTTTATGACCCTCTACCCCCCCCCCCCCAATACATACTCTCAAAGGTTCACAGACTTGTATGCAAAGATCTAAGGTTGTGGTAAATACTATCTTTGTTTAATGTCCCTTAAAAAAAAGGCATACCCCCATTCCGAAAAAAAAAACATTTCTATGGAACCCTTAAAATTGACTGGATTTGTATCATTTCCTAAGAGTACAAAAAAAATCTTTAAGAATTTGAAAAAAAAATTTAGTTTGGTATGCGGGTGGGCTTTATAACAAAGTACTAGTTACATGTTAGTTCCTTCAATAGATCTAAGATATGATAAAAAACGGTACATATATATAGCCAACACAGCCAAAGATCGCGGGAATATAATATCTAATTAAACCTCGTATGTTACCTATCATATAAAAGATATATAAAAATAAGTAGAATATTTTCTATCATTCTCTCATTGGAAAAGTATAATAGAGAAGGTGATTGGAGGAAACTAAATTTGTGAGAATTTATCTATTCAATAAATTAGTAAGACGTACAAACATATAATCTCGGAAAGCGTTTATCCTCTCTCTCTCTCTCTCTCTCTCTCTCTCTCTCTCTCTCAATTGGCAAACTTGGCAAAAAATAAAGGGGGGGTTCCAACCCCCGGAACCCCCCCCCCCCCTCTGGATCCGCCAATGGATAGTTTGAAATTTGTTCTTGTACTTAACAGTTTTATTTTTTACATTCACATTGGGTTTGCGTCACCCATTATCATATTTATAGATATCACCTCTCGGCACACCTCGGCCAATTCATACTTGCAACGGAATCAGCAAAGGTTTGTCGAATGAGATTATTTAGTATGCTGACGATGCAGTGTGGTCAGTTAAAATCATTTGTGTTTTAATTGGAATATATGGATTATATTTCATGAATTCGTTGTCACGACCTATGACATTCGGTAAGTACAAGATTTAGTATAGATTGCATAAAAATAAATAAATGCAAATGGTTAGGTTGAAGTTCAAAAAGGGTCAACATGGTCAAAGATCATCGCATGCCACAGTCGACAAATTTCACATTGTCAAGTTATCTCCCGTTGCGGACATTCAGTATATATAACAGACGCAGATCCAGAATTTTTTTTTCAGAAAGGGGGGGGGGGGGTGTCACACCTCAGTCAAAAAAATCAGCCCAAGATTTCCTGAGATGGAAATAAAAAATAATAATAAAAACAATGATGGTGGAGTCCCTGTTTTCTAAGGGGGAGGATGTCCAAAGTCATTTTTATTCTCTACAGTACATATATAGTCTTATTTAAATAACTGCTAATTCCAGGGGGGGGGGGGGTCTGATCTCCCTAGCCACTGACTCCCTGTACCTGAAATGACAATTGATCTTCTGACTCCATAATAGTAGAAAATTTTTTCATTTGACTATTTATACATATTTTGTTTCCTATGTTTATGTATTTTTGTTTGTCCACGGAAACTTTAACCTTGCCCATATTTTTTAAGTGGATTGGGCTATACACATGGCTTCAATATTTCATAGGTAAATTTCTTTTGGCAAAACCTTTTAATGGGTACCACCAATTTTGACCTCTTGATCTCTTGACCTTGGAGTTTGACCCAATTTTACAAGAAAAATACCTTGAACTTGGCGTAAGTTTTGAACAGGTGGTGCTAGGACTTTCATGCTTTTACATATGTAATCATTGTGAACTTTCAACAGGTATAATTATTTTTGACATAGACCTTAGAGTTGAATCCAATTTAACTTTAACCTTGGCAATAACTTTTGAACAGGTGAGGAAGTTCTAGGGATTTCTCCCTTTTTTCACATTTGTATTCCTTGTGACAAGACTTTCCCTTTGATACCAACAATTTAGACCCTTTGACCTTGACCTTGGAGTTTGACTTACATTTGAGAAACTTCAACCTTTGCCAAAAGCTGCCATAACAGTTGCTGTCACAACAAACAAACAAATTACTAAAAAAAAAACACAGAATACATGTACATATTTTATATTCAACAGATATACATCTGGTCATATCTCTAGTTCTCCCTTGAATGAGACATGGTGATATAAATTTTAAAAAATAATTATAAGAGTTGAAAAGGTTGTGCATATTGAAATATACTAAGCTCTGCGGATGAATTAGATATACCAGTTTAGCTTTATTTTGCTACCCAAAGCACCTTGATTAACTATTTATAAGCATACTGTTTTCTGAAATGTACTGATTTCTGTTGTCCATCTGTTTATCTGCAAACTTTTCACATTAACTTCTTAAGAACCACTGGGCTAATTTCAACAAATTTACATTTAAATATGCAGGGTACTTTTTAAGCGCCCAGATCGATAGATCCCGGGCGTATATTGTTTTTGTCCTGTCTGTTTGTCTGTTTGTCTCTTTGTCTGTTTATCTGTTTGTCTGTTTGTCAACTTTAACCTTGGCCATAACTTTTGAACAATAAGGGATAGAGACTTCATATTTGGTAAGCATACTCCACTAATAAAGTCCTTTCAAATGACTTCAAGGTCAATGACCTTGTGACCTTGACTAAGATTTATATGCTAAAAATAGCTTTTTCCACTGTTTGTCATAACTTTTGAACCATAGGAGATAAGGACTTCATATTTGGTATGCGTACTCCACTAATAGAGTCCTTTCAAATGACATCAAGGTCAATGATCTTGTGACTTTGACTGTGACCTATATGCTAAAAATAGTTTTTTACACTTTTTGCCATAACTTTTGAACCATCAGAGATAAGGACTTCATATTTGGTATGCATACTCCACCGATTAAGTTCTTTCAAATGACACCATGGTCAATGACTTTGTGACCTTGACTGTGACCTATATTCTAAAAATAGCTTTTTCCACTGTTTGTCATAACTTTTGAACCATAGGAGATAGGGACTTCATATTTGATATGCATACTCCACCGATAAAGTCCTTTCAAACGACGGCAAGGTCAATGATCTTGTGACCTTGACTGTGACGGATATGCTAAAAATAGCTCTTTACACTTTTTGCCACAACTTTTGAACCAGAGGAGATAGGGACTTCATATTTAGTACGCATACTCCACTGATTAAGTTCTTTCGAATGACACCATGGTCAATGACCTTGTGACCTTGACTGTGATCAATATGCTAAAAGAAAATTTTTTTAACTTTGTTGCCGCCGGGCGCGTAGTGTTTCACAAACACATCTTGTTCCAACATAAATCTTCTTCTCAAGAACAGCAAAGACATTTATTGTCCCCATTTTTGCTAAAGGTAGGGTACATTAAATCTCATTTGTTTGTCAATCTGCCCATCTGTCACAATAAATTTAACCTTGGTCATCATGATCGTATATTTTGAATGAGAAGAGATAGGACTTTTATATTAAACATGTGTATTAGTATTAAATGGGACAATACCATTCTACATACACTATGATTTTCATTACCCATGATCTTGAAGTTTGACCTAATTTCCTTAAAAAATTAATTGCTTTGAATTGATCATTTTGAAAGATAAATGAAAGGGCATTCATATTACCTGTGATAAGACCTTCCAAAATGTATCATGACTTTTTGACTCTGTGACCTTGACCTTGAAGTTTAACTTAGTTTTCATTAATGTTGTATTTCCTTTTCATTGAGAAGAGATTTGACTTTCACATTTCAAGTGAACATTACCCATAACAAGAGGCTCCCAACATGCTATGATTTTTTACCCCTTGACCTTGATGTTTTAACAAAATTTCAAAAGAGTGAACTCTCCCAAAAGATGATAAGACCACTGTTTAAAACAAAAAAGGAGTTTAGGGAAGACTGGGCTTTTTCCATAAAAAACGTTATTTTTCAAACCTCATTTGACCCCCCGGGCAAATTCAAATTCCCAAACCTAACTGCACATCTACATGACCCCACCAACCATCTCCCAAAGATGATTAGGATGCTGAATAAAATGTAAGAGGAGTTCAGGGAAGATGGGGCTTTTTCCATAAAAAAAACATCATTTTTCGACCCTTATTTGACTCCCCGGGGCAAAATCAAAACTCCGAAACCTACCTGCACATCTGCATGACCCCACCAACCATCTCCTAAAATATGATTAGGCTGCTGAATAAAATGTAAGAGGAGTTCAGGGAAGATGGAGATTTTTGCATAAAAAACGTCATGCATTTTTCGACCCCCATTTGATCCCCCAGGGCAAAATCAAAATTCCAAAACCCTACTGCACATCTACATGACCCCACCAACCATCTCCAAAAAGCTGGTTAGGCTACTGAGTAAAATGTAGAAGGAGTTCAGGGAAGACGGGGCTTTTTGGACAAAAAACATCATTTTTCGACCCCCATTTGACCCCCTGGGGCAAAATCAAAATTCCGAAAGCTTACTGCACATCTACATGACCCCACCAACCATCTCCCAAAAGCTGGTTAGGCTACTGAGTAAAATGTAGAAGGAGTTCAGGGAAGACGGGGTTTTTTGTACAAAAAACGTCATTTTTCGACCCCCATTTGACCCCCCGGGGCAAAATCGAAATTTCAAAACCTTACTGCACATTTACATGACCCCACCAACCATCTCCCAAAAGATGATTAGGCTACTGAGTAAAATGTAAGAGGAGTTCAGGGAAGACGGAGCTTTTTGCTTAAAAAACGTCATTTTTCGACCCCCATTTGACCCCCTGGGGCAAAATCAAAATTCCGAAAGCTTACTGCACATCTACATGACCCCACCAACCATCTCCCAAAAGCTGGTTAGACTACTGAGTAAAATGTAGAAGGGGTTCAGGAAAGACGGGGCTCTTTGGACAAAAAACGTCATTTTTCGACCCCAGTTGACCCCTTGGGGCAAAATCGAAATTCCAAAACCTCACTGCACATCTACATGACCCCACCAACCATCTCCCAAAAGCTGGTTAGGCTACTGAGTAAAATGTAAGAGGAGTTCAGGGAAGACGGAGCTTTTTGCTTAAAAATCGTCATTTTTCGACCCCCATTTGACCCCCTGGGGCAAAATCAAAATTCCGAAAGCTTACTGCACATCTACATGACCCCACCAACCATCTCCCAAAAGCTGGTTAGGCTACTGAGTAAAATGTAAGAGGAGTTCAGAGAAGACGGAGCTTTTTGCTTAAAAAACGTCATTTTTCGACCCCCATTTGACCCCCTGGGGCAAAATCAAAATTCCAAAACCTTACTGCACATCTACATGACCCCACCAACCATCTCCCAAAAGCTGGTTAGGCTACTGAGTAAAATGTAGAAGGAGTTCAGGGAAGACGGGGCTTTTTGGACAAAAAACGTCATTTTTCGACCCCCATTTGATCCCCCGGGGCAAAATCGAAATTCCAAAACCTTACTGCACATCTACATGACCCCACAAACCATCTCCCAAAAGATGATTAAGCTACTGTGTAAAATGTAGGAGGAGTTCAGGGAAGAAAAGTGTGACAGACGGACGGACGGACGGACGGACGGACATGAGTAACAACAATATACCCGAACTTTCTTTAGAAAGTGCGGGTATAAATATGAAGTAATGTGGGTAAATGAATACTTGGTGCACCTGTAGGTGTGGAACACCCTCAAATCTCAATTGTATAGGGCACGTAATCCTTCAATTATGATTTTACAGAATTGCCACTACATGTGAGTTGGTTGTACATAATGTAATGTCTGCCCCATGATGTATGTTAATACTTTAGCAACTTAATTATGAGGAAAATCTTTGACATGCAGAAAAAGTTTGAGGATCCTGGTATGAGTGATACATAATATGAGTGCAGTCATTCAACATGATTTTGAAATAAAAGAAAATATTTATCATCAATACTACATGTGTTACATTATATTGGTTAGGTATTTATCCTTATTGGAGTCTTAATACCATGACATTGACATCTCTTAATGAAATGCATAATTTAATTAGTTTGGAAGATTTCCTACAACTACCATTTTACTAAATATGAATTGAATGGAACTGTTGGATAATCTCAGTAGCTAAAACAGTTTGCAATAATTCTTTAAAGGTGATGTAATATTCTCACAATATATAATATGACATTTCTACCTAATATCACACATGAAAACAATATTTTGCCTAAGACAACTTTTATCCAAGCACTATTTCTAGCAGCATAATACAGTGTATACACATATGAATTTTGCTAACAAAAAATATTTATTCAAAGTTTAAATTGGAGCAGCTCTTGTTATGTAAAAACGATAAGAAAACATGAATATTTTTGACCTTGGGATGAAAATCATTTCAGATCCCCCTCCCCTTTGAGGGAAGATAAATGATGAATAAGGCCATTTTCCTAATTATTATTTTTTTTTCCATTAATTTAATTACTATTGTTATTTATTAATTTTTGGGTACATACAGAGATTAGTGAACTTTAAAGAAAAGCAAATTTGGAATCATGTAAAAGATTTCCAATATTGATAAATTCCTTAAGATTCATTGATGCTTTCAGTTTCATGTTCATTTGAAAAGTAATTTGCATCTATAACTTGTGACTTAATATTAAGTAGTTATTATAATATTGCAACTAAGTATGTGTATATAAATGAACTAATTTACGTGACTCTCTAAAAACCTAGAAATACATGAATTTTGGTCATAACATAAAATTACTAAATATAATCTAAAACTAGTATGACAGGTAAAGCATATCAAAGATAAAATGAAAGTATTTGACTTTGAATTGCAATTCACAATCTAAGTCTACAATCTAAGTAAAGTGGTTATTTATCAACCTTATTTTGACATTATCAATCAAATCCTTATTCTGAAATGTACATTACCAGGAATGCTAAATTAAAGTTCTACAAGAGATGTGTATAACAAAAATATTGAAATATCCTTATCATCAACATATAGGGGTACCCACATATAGGAGCATAAGTAGCTTGTATTAAGTTGTAACATACACCCTTGGACAGAGAAACACATGTATGTACATTTTTTTTTTTTATTTTACCAACATAACAGGCACACAATTTGCCATAATACCATATCTAAATGTCAGGGCACAAATATAAATGTGAAGAAATTATGCTTATTTGAGTGCCATAATAAACCAGTACTCGTAGTTTGGATAAAAATCCCCAACCATATAGGGCACAATAACAAAACAATAATTATTGCACAAGAATCTTCCATAACAATAACCAAATTTTGAAGAGCACAATAATAAAGCAATTATGCTAGCTAAAAAATAAACCCCAACCATATAGGGGCACCAAAATAAACCAGTAATCAGGCTAAGAGACAAACTCCAACCATGCAAGGAGACTTTTAACCATCAATTCGTATGCAGACATTGCAATTAATAATAATAATAATAAAAATAAATAAATAAAAAAAAAAATTCTGCATCATTTATAATTCTGCAGACCATAAAAAACAACAATGAAGAATAATCTCAACTATCTTGGGTGTCAAGATCCTGCTAAAACTAAAAATCATATAGAAGTGAAATCTTGAAAAAAAAAAAATAAAAAAAAAATAATAATAAAAAAAAAAAATCTGTGACCATTTAAAGTACAGGAACCTGCTAAACTTAAACTCTTGACTTAACAGGTGGTATCCTGTAAACATGAAAACCCAAACCATATATGGGTGCTTGATCTTGCTAAAATTAAACTCCAAAAATATAGGAAAACAGGACCTGCTAAAATTAAACTCCGACCATAAAGGAGTATAGGATCCTACTAAAACCCAAACATATAGGAGTACAGGATCCTGTTAATATAAACCCCAACCATATAGGGTAGAAGATCCTGTTTGTATTAAAACCAAACCCCTTAGGGGTAAGGATTCTGTAATATAAACCCCAGCCATATAGGGGTAAATGATTTTGTTAATATTAATATTAAATCCCAACTATATAGGGGTACCGGATCCTGTTAATACTAAACCCCAATCATACAGAGGTAAATCATCTCGTAAATTTTAAACCCCAACCATAAAGGGGTACAGAATCATGTAAATATAAAACTTCAACCATAAAGGAGTACAGGATCCTACAAAAATTAACCCCGACCATATAGGGGTATAGGATCCTATTAATATTAAACTCCAACCATATAGGAGTACAGGGCCCTCTTAAAATTACAATCCGACCATAAAAGGGTACAGGGGCCTCTTCAAATTAAACTCCAACCCTATAGGAGAACAGGGCCCTCTTAAAATAAACGTGTCTAAAAACAATTAAATTATTTTTAAAAAGAATTTTCACTGACAACTGGAAGAATTATCGTTGTCTTCATTTTGCTAAAATTGAAGAAAGATTCTGACATTGCATGTCGATCCGTTTTGACGTCAAAGTAACATTGCTAATAAAATGACGTCACAGGCTTGATATTAAATGAGTTCTTGGATTGGTTAAAATTACTAATAAATATTCATGAAGTAGTAGTCCCAGGGTGTAGCTCTGATTTTCCAGTGAGTAGCCTTCTGATGAGGCAAATAGTCTCTTCTCGGGAAAATAGACAGTTTTATGGTATTAATTTTATATATAGAGTAATTACAATAGAGGTATAATAACATATACTAGACAAAAAAGTTAAGGATCATCAAATTAAATATGTTTAACAAATACAGTGTCCCAGAAAACAGAATGCAGTTTTAATTTTAGTATCATATTTTATATTTAAAAAGTGAAAATTAAACATTAGGTGTGATAAATTTGTTTGAACAAACGCTACGAATTGTTCATTACGGTCACTTTAGAATTCAGCATGTAGGGGGGAGATCCGAAAAAAGATTTTTGTTTCACAAGAGTCAAATTAAAGAGTTGCCATTACTCCTTCAATGCTGTCTGAAACTCCCGTTGATTTTTGGGAAGTGTAAGACGAACTAAAATGCGTTGATGAAAAATGTTCCAGGCATGTTCAATTAACTTCAGGTCTAGAAAACGACCTGTGGCGGGTCCGTACGCTAATTTGTTTCACTTTCCATGTACACGTTTACGATTCGGACTCTATGAGGTCAAGCATTATCGTCCATAAAGATTAAATTAAACAACCTCCAGAGTACATGCAATACGTCTAACAATAGGATGTAGAATATCATTTCGGTATTTAAAACCTGTCAGATTGCCTTCAAAAATGTGCAGATCAGATTTGCAGTCAATACTTATGCCTGCCCAAATCAACACAAAACATCTATTACCTCTGTATTTCTCAGAAATGACACAATCAGCATATCTTTCCCCATTTGCAATCCAAACAAGGCTTCTGTCATCATGGAAGTCCAAACAAAATCGCGACTCGTCTGAGAAGGGATCAGAAAACCAATTACGTTATTGCCAATTTTTTTGTGTTCTGTTGCCCACTGTAGTCGATTTCTGCGGCACTCTAATTTTAATACAGGACGCACGGCTGGTCGGCAACCCTTGATATTTACTTCCCGAAGTCTGTTACAAACTGTCTGTTTGAGTAGAAATCCGTCTGTCTGTTGCTCCCAGTATTACGCTTAAGAGCACTTTGGAAACGGTGCGTCTCAGCAAACTTGGACAAATAACGCTCCTCGCGGACTGCTGTACACCTTGGACCTCCCAATTTAAGCATTTTTTGAAAATTTTCTGCCTGTAAATATCGGTTCCATAACCGTTAATTCCGCTCTGGGAAAGATAAAGTCTCTGCAATGTGACGTTGCGTTTTGCTAGCTTCCAGCATCCCTGCTGCCGTGGAATATTCGTCCAGACTCATATACCTCCTCATAGCGTCTTATCACCAGTTCTGGCCACTAAAGAAAACCCTCTTTGATACTTTTATGCTTCCATTGTTCCACCTACTTTGTTAACGCCACGTACTTTCTTGACCAATATGTCCCAAAACTCATTAAACACATGTGACTTAAGTATCCAATCGTGTTAATGACAAGTTTTTAAAACTACTTATTATAAGCCTTGTTGTCACATAAATTCATGGTTATGAAAATATTATTCTTGTGTAAAAAATGTTATGCCTAACCTATTTTGCCTAGTATATTATACGACAATATTTTGCCGTGTTTGTCGACGTGTAATGTAAGAGAAGATTAAGATAATCCGTAGTTATCCGACATTAGTTATCCTTGCCACAGCACATTTTCTACCCTAGCACTTTGGTAAATAGATATTGAAAAGAAAAACTATTCTCAGGTATGTCTGATCGAATTCATCTGCATAACTTAAGCTAAGTGGGACAATGTGGAAATAACTACAAGTTCATACAATTATCATCATAAAAAATTCAGTTAGAAATACCAATTTATACTTTAAACATTTCCATCTAATCTAACGAAAACTTCGTCATCTCGAACTCGATATTAACGTTATCCAGGGAAAAATACATAAGAAATATATAATGATGATTTCCCAGTCAATTCTACCTATCAATGTTTTCTTAGGTATCTGTTCTCAAGATATTGAAGTAAAAGTGTGCTGGAAAGTAATACTTTACTTCAATAGAGTTATAAATTGCAAGTTTTAAAACATAGTTTTCTTGGTATGAATAAAATCTCTAAACATAGTCTTCTTGGTATGAATAAAATCTCTAAAAAATATGCTTTAGATTCTGCAAGTTATCATAACGAAATAACTTAATCTAGCGCGCGCCCTTCTGAGACAAAAAAAATCCAAAATTAAAAAATTGTCTACTCAAAATTATTTGCAGAATCGTAGCTCTCTTGAAAAAAAATATTCTGAAAGAACATATCAATGTACACTGTATATTCTTATCATCGTCATAAAAATCAAACTTGAAATATCAATTTCAATTCTAATATTAATTTAATTGAAGAAAATAGTGTTTAGATATACATGTAATATTTTTTATAACCTGTAAGAAAGGATTTATTAAAACTGTTGACATTTTTGTGGACTCAAAGGTCACATTTCATATAATGCCCTATTTATAGCATCGCAGCATTGTTAAGGCTTGAATAAGGGGGCGGGGCCTAATTTATACGGGAAAGGTTTACTGTGACGTCACACAAAAATATTATTTTTTATGTATTTCTCATTGTACCTAAAAATGAAATAGTTTGCAACTTTTAACTGTATTCGCATAATAAACAACAATTAAACTTATCAATGCATCTAAAAAACGTGCTAGTTAAATCCCATGTAGCTTGTTATAGACAAAGCACTGATCGACATGAACTTGTAAACATGACGTCATTTTGGTAAAAATGACGTATTTCATGTGCTGTGAGAGGCAGATTGGGGAATTTTTTAACAATGAAAAATGCGTTTTATTATTAAACGAAATATTATTTACAGGTTTTAAATAGTCGATTAATACCAATGCATATCCTCAGTTTAGTGCGATTATAAATCAATTATCAAGAGAATGTGTTTAATTATATCGTGTTTTTATGTACAGGTTATGTATATTTTGCATCGAAATGCCTCATAAAATCACACCTTTGCAAGGGCATACACTCCATAGATCTTAAGCATTTTTTGAATATAGATAAAGGATATTTTTCTTAACTTGAAAAGTGCTGCTGCTTTCTTTAAATCGATGGCGTGATTTTATAAGAACATAAAATATTTGGTAAAAGTCAAACATATTTCGACATTAGCTTATTTACCTGAAAATTTAAATATTGAAACGCAAAATATTTTCAAAGCAGCAGCACTTTCCAGAAACTACAAAGTATGCAGATACAAATAATAACTTGAATTTTTAATTTCAACTAGGGTATGCCCTTGCGATATTGAAATTTGTTCATGACCTACATTCAGTACACAAACTATGCATTCATCACGTGACTGTCCATCGATGGGACCAAACTTCATACATTACAGAGTGGGTTATACTATGCTATTTCAATAAGTATTTGTGTTCTGTGATAATAATTTAATTTTGCTTGTATTCTTGCCTCTCATTGGTTGATTTCCAAAAAGGAACGCATAACATTTTGTATAATCTGGTTTGGTATGGGGACATACCCCCTTGACAACCAGCATAATCATCTGTATCCATCAAACCCCTCATTTCTAGTCCTTGGGATTCATGGAAAATTCGCGGATTATAAAAAAGCGTAAACTGACCCAAACCATATTATACTCGATAATTTGGCCAAGAATTAGAGTCATTCCTTAAATAAAACAGCTAAATTAAAATAAACTCAGTTTTAAAAAGGTCCCCCTTTTTTGCACGTCTATTTTCCGTTGATTTCTCATAGTAGGCCTTAACAGTGCTGCGATCATATTAAAATGATTGATTGATTGAGAGATTCATAGTTGCTGTAGAAAATTATAAGTTGAAGGTCTGATGACAAGGAAATTTTAAGAAGGCAAAAAAGGGGAATCCCAGCTCATCTGATACATATATCACGTGACTAAGATGATAAGGGTACTCAGATATTATTTTTTAATGAATAAAGAGTTTATCATGCACTGGAAATAAAAATAATAACTTTTGGGCAGCTGTATGCAATGACTAAAAATTGATAAAGACATCTCGAAGAGTTTTATAAAGCGCTCACCTTGGCAAGGTTGGTGATTACATGTATACTTAAGGTAAATAATATGGTTTATTGAATTACTAGCTCTGCTTAGTATGAATAAAACCTCTTGTAATTCTAGAAGTCATACTTTAGATTCTGTTAGTATTTTAGCGACATACACATGTATCATAATCTAGCGCTCTAGGACAGATAATCTGATTAAACATATCTATTCTGTCATGTCCATTCGATGTTATTTGTAGAATCATTGCTATTTTTGACAAAATTTTAAACATATTCCTTTAATAGAACGGAATGGTAATTAGATATAATAGTTATTATCAATTTTCTAGTTATCATTGTGGTGTATTTATATAACATATCCATTGACAAAAAAATTAGAGAAAAGAAAAAATAATAAAGGACATTCATTTACATGGCATTATGTATAAGACATCAATGAAGTGAGAAAAAGATTGTTTTCCTGAAAGATAAGGTGTTTAGAAAACACTCATTGATTTCACATATTTAAATTAAAACTCAGCTGATTTAAAAGAAGCAAGAAAAATAAGTTCTGAGAGACTAGGGCATCTAATTCAAAAAGATTGTGGTTGACGCTTTAAGAGATCGTTTATATTATAATTTTCTGTTCATGCTTTGGGAATATATAGAATGTCACTAATGATACCATTTTTCCCTGAACCTGACTTGGCTATGTATGTATAGTTGATGCTAAATGAAACAAAGTTGAATTTTGTATGAGGAAGTTAACCTTATGATTAAAGTATTAACAGTCATTTACAATAATTAAGGAGAAAATATCAGAGCATCCATCACAGTTGAGATCTGCTGCAGCCATAGAATTAAATATATGTATTCTAAACAATGGGATATCAGATTTGGCCTAATCATATAAATATTTATATTTTTTGTACTATTGAAGCAGTACAGTTTTGCTATTTCTGCTATTAAAACTTATGGCCCTGTTTTACAAAAGAACGTATCTTTGCAGCAATTTTTCTTTCCTTTTTTAGACACTGATTTTAAGAGCTTTATAATATACATGTATTTTGAAGAGTTGGAAAATATCCACATCAATAGTGATTTGTTAAATTAGAAAAAAAAGTAGGTTAATGTATGATGTTAGAAAAAGCTAAAATTATTAATCTTTGTCATGTTCTTTGGTAAAATGTGACCAGAAATTATTCCTGCATTAAGTTTACTAATCTAATTTATTTTTTTCTATTTTGATACTTACAAAGCGGGTTCATTTAATTCAACGAACTTATATTTGACCTTTTTATGAACCTGTTGAAGAGCAAATATACTCATTTCTGTTTGAACTCAAAAGGGAGTTCATGGCAAAACTGATTCATAAGGCGCAAAACAAAATTTACACTTTTTATTCATTTTATTATATATTTATTTCATGGATTTGAACCGAAAATTATATATATCACGTAACCAAGGAAGTTTATTTCCTTATGAACTTTTTAGTGTTAATGTTTAGTTCAGTGAAATTTATTGAAGGAAAGTAATAATTGAAACAACCGGCCTAACAACAGGAAAATGAAGAATTTCATGATAATCTACACACTTATGATAATTTTATCTATTTTTAGCTTAAAGAAAATTACAACGAAAATAGATAAAATTTTGAATTGATTTGTTTCATTTTCAACATTTTATTATTCATTCTGTTTCAGAAAAAAAAAACCAAGACAACAAAGCATGTAAGATAAGAAATAACGGTTTTTTACTTTAACAGGGAAAAATCTCTTTATTTAGTATTTAATTACTTCATCTAGGTATAATATATTGCTTAAAATAATAGAGTATTGATAACAGTTGATTATTCCACTGCAGATTTCTTTTTATTTAAATTCATTATGAGTACGAAGATATTATGACGCCTTCCGTGCTGAGTGTATAGATTATCTTTTAAACTCAACAGAAATTCAACTAGCCTTGCCACGATGTAAAAAAGAATATATCATAATATAATATTATATATAAAAATATTAATAGTTTAACGTAGGTCAACTTTGTGAAGTTGTTTGTTTGCAACTCCCTCTCAAACTGCTAAAAGTTGCCAAACTCAATTTGTTTTTTACCGACAAGAAAAGATTTTTTAAAAATTCTTTTTCCCAGAATTTCCTCATTTTGTTATTCGAAAAAAAAATTTCCACCTACCTACAGACCCAATGGTTTAACTCTAAGTCGTGAGAGGGCAAACAAACATTCTTTTAAATATGGTCTGTCCTTTTCATTATTATACAAGAAACTGTTCGATACAATTTGATCTGTCATATTTTGTTTAGTTTCGAGAGAGTTTATTTGTTAATTTTGAATTTGTTTCCATTTAAAGAATATTTTTTTTAAAAAAGGTCAGAGGATTACCTCTGATCACGTACAATAGTAACTGATTAATGGCGACCATGATCAAAACTAACATTAAGCACAGGCCAAGTATATTTAAATTTGGTCTACTGAATGAAATTTTATATGAAAAGGTGTACGAGTATTAATTGATACTAGCAAAGATCTTCAAATGCAGAAAGAAAAGTAATATCCCACTTCCTGACAAAAATTGTGTTGTATACATTTTTTCACTTCTTAGGAAATAGTGTTTAATTAAAGAACCGCTTCTACCATTTATTGATTTGTAACATCATTCGAAATCATATATATGCAAATAAATATTATCTGACTACATTTTATCATTCTTAGATATCCAACACACAAATATTTTTTTTAAAAAAAGAGGCTTGAATAAAGATAAGCAATATATTTTTTTTAAGAATTTTTTTTCTTGTAAATGACTATGACTTTTTAAGTCTTTCATACATTTTATTATGAAAAAATGTTTAGTTTAGTTCATTGACTAATTCACTGTATTTTTTTATTGAATAGAAACGTTTGAAGTTTTGTTTATTTTTGTAAACAAGGAAATATTTTTTAAAAGTATTCAGAAAAAACTAAAACAAGAAGCTACATTTATCTGATACATATATCATGTGACTAAGATGTCAGTGTCACATCAAACCAGTTTTATCCGTTTTTTTTTTTTTAATTTTTTTTTAAATACGTGTGTAGAACCTACAATGTAGTATGTGTGGTTGTAAGCTTAAGATTGTTCACAACTTTATAGAATCGAGATTTACAGTATATATACATGTATTATATATGAAGCATATTTTGTTTAGATGAATTGATTGATTGAATTTTTTTAGTGGAAGAAGAAAAAAATATTTGAAGAACTGATGACAAGGAAATATAAAGAAGGGAAAAAAGAATCTCCATTCTTCTACTACATACATCACATGACTGAGATTATCAATGAAAATCGATAAAGGTACTTAGATTATATTTCACTGAATGAATGATTTTACTTATACTAGAGACTGGAAACATTAAACTTTGTGCACTTTAATGAAAAGACTACATTTTTAACAACAACAAAAAAAAAACAAGGTCTAGAAGCCAGATATAAGCTTAAGATGTAGTAAAATATATAAGATACTAATGATAGTATATAAGATACTAGTGATTTTATGCTGGATGCCCTATGAAAGAGGTTGATATAAACTTTTATAAGTACAATATCAACTCGGTTACTTCCGACAATTTTTACGAGCTGAACCATAAAATCACTAGCCATGAACAAACATGCAAATTTACGTTTTAAAATCAAAATTTTAATGTGGTAACTTTCAAAACTATATTAGATAAAGACATCGTCGTTTGTTTCCAGCAATATTTTTGATAGACTGTTCGATTGATACCAGATTATTGAGTTGGGATTAACAGTCACAGACATCAGCCTAAAAATAACGTTTGAGTCATGCTGGGATTTATTTTTTTCTCAAAGTGTTGGTCTAGGTGAAATGAGAAAATTTCTTTTAATATTTTTAGAATATGTTTTTGAAAGAGTGAAACTTAAAGAAACAATGTTATAAATGTACAAAATATACTTAGAGTTAACAGCTCTGTTTGACGCTGTTTACAGAGATTAAAGAAAACAAAGACAAGCAAGCCATATATGGTTGTGTAGATAAATCATCATAGATGACATAGGTATAAACAGTTTGCCACTGCCTTTTTTCTGAAAGTGTAAATGAGCACGATTCTGAAGGAAGGGGTATTCCGTGTAATTTAGAGTTAGATACCTTGTGTTATTATTCTACTATGGATCACAATTTATTTCCGAAACAAGTGCCTTTGACAGGTTCCATAAAATTGCGGTTGATATTTTATAAAAGATCATTTACAGTGTTCAATTCATGTTTTGGGGATATATGGAGTGTCACTAACGCTACTCTTTGTTTCTCGTGAGATGAACCAGTTAAGCATGAAATATTTGATGTTTAAAGACACACAGATGAGATATTTGAAAATGTAGATGAAGTCCTTTAGAATACCATTCTTTTGCTTTTGCACATGATTTTAATAATCAATAACCTTAGCCTATATATATACCTCAAACATTTTACCACTTAACATAACTGCAAGATAAATAATTAACTCCTGCAGGTAACTGAATAGACTTTAAATAGAAGTTGACTTTATAAATAGTTGTTGCGTATTAGCAGTTACTCAGTGTTAATTACAGTACATATGATACTGAGAGGGAAATAACAGAACATCCATGCATCATAGTTAATATCTACCACGTGATCAAGGAAGTTAATTTCCTTGTGGACTTTTCAGCGTTATTGTTTATTTAAGGAATCACTGTCTCGTTTTGAGAGTATGCCAGGGCATCAACAAAAGTGGGAAACATGGGATAATTTGCATAACGGGCGAAGCCCGTTATGCTTAAATTATCCCATGTTTCCCGCTATTGTTGATGTCCCTGGCATACTCAAAACTAGACAGTGATTCCTTATATTTCCATTTCATTGTGAAATAAAATTGTAGATTTAGACTTTAAAAATGTAGACATAGTCTATAATTACAGGAGGACTTCCATGCCAATTTCGATAGTCCTCGCCCACTGACGTCAAACACATAGGCAGCTGCACGAGATTTACATGCATATTTGGCATCCTGTTCCTAGCTTAGCGTCAGACAAAGAGACAAATGCGCACAAGATTTGCTTGCGTATTAGGCCTCATTAGCTCCTGACCTATCGACCTGCCTAATTTACATTCCGGCAGAATTATCAAGAAATAAGCTCCGAAAACTTTCAAAGAGTTACCACAGAGAAAACAATTAGAAATGGAAATATGTCAGTTTATTTCTGTGAAATTTGTTGAGGAAAAGTAGAAATTGAGTCAACCGGCCTAAAGCAGGAAATTGACAAACTGTAATATACTTTACACACTCCTGATTTTTTTCTTTTAGACTTTTAACAGAAAATTACAGCAAAGAAAGATGAAATGTCAATTTTTTCCTATTCACTCTATTTCAGAAAAAAAAAATCAAAAGACAACAAAGTATTTGAGATTTATATAACCGATTCTTACTTAAACAGGAATACTTGAACTGATTACAATAGGTCATTTCATTGCAGAATCCAATTTTTTTTACTATCAAATCAAAAGGGCAGATAATTCTAACTGCATATAAGTACCACAAAATTTGAACTCTTTCCATGCTTAGTGTATAGGGGATTCTTCTGTGTTTGCACACAAAATCAATCAGAAGCATGGAATACATTGTAAATGTGCACTTAAAGAAAAAAAATTATGAAAAAGATGAATAAAAATATCTTTGGACCCGGGTTATATATTCGTGGGGGTAGGGGGTTCCTGTCCACGAGCACCAGTGTGTTGGTCATGTGATTTTAAACTTGTAAGACTACCATATAAATTTGGTTCAATAAGAATAAAATCTGAAGATACTGATGTGCACGTAACACTAACTGGCATAATGCGTTGTTGCTTTGTTTTTTGTTTTTACAGAAAGTTGCACGGTATACCCGATTTTGAGGATTCAACGATACCCTAATATCGGGTATTATACCTGATTCTAATGCAATTATTTTGTAAGACACCTTTTGACTGGGTAATGCACTGCAGTAAAACGAGCATTATCGAGGCAGGAAACTTTTCATTGTGACGTCATAAAAGAGCAAGGCAAAAACACTATGCCCCGTGACGTATTTCATGTAAAGAAATCAACAAAATAAGACGTAAACACCAAACAAAATGCGTGAATTGCATTAGAATGGAAATAACTATCTTCTATTTTGGTATTTGCGACCATTAATGCTGATTTAACGGTCGCAACAAATTAGAAGATAGTTATACCCTAATTTCACGGATGATACCCGATTCAATGTTCAATAAGGAATTCACTAAATTATTGATTGATTGATTGATTTGTTTATTGATTTATTGATTGTCTACTGCTTCCTTGTTCCTAGAATCTAAAAAAAATTGAATGTTGGATTTATGTTTGTTGACACGGAAGTATTTTGAAAAGCAAAACACACAGATCTACTGCATCTAATTAAGAAATAAAGTCCGCGTTTTCGTGAATGTTGCAGAATAACCTCCGAGGTCGAGAAATGTTGTTTGAAAGATAAAAGCCGAGGCGTTAGCCGAGGCTTTTATATTTCAAACAACATACCGAGACCGAGGAGGTTATTCTGCATCATTCACGACAACAAGGACATTATTCAATTCAAGACCGATGAATACGGCTGATCGTTTCCTCTATAGAGAAACGAATTAGGTCACCATGTCTCGATTACGCTGGTTTATTTAACACCAGAAGTACACTTTGTTTGCTTACCTGTGTTAGGAATGCAGACGATCTGAGCTTTCGTTACATTGAAAATAGCTTTTTTTAAATTACAAATTTGTTCGTTATATGTATTGATCAGTTAAAACGAATTACAATAACAAAACCATGTTCCTGTTTTACTGCTAAAATCACGTTGTTTAATGTGTAGGGAGGTCTGTGGAATAGCCCCGCTTAGCTATAAAAACCGTCTTCATCAGCAACTTTATGAAATTTACAGTGTTTATTTCTTATAAAGACGACATATCGATGCGGTCTTAACAAGTATTTCATTCTACAGCCAAACATGCATTTGAATTTTTTTAATTTGATACATGTTTCTGATCTGATCATTTTTTGATGACGTTCGTGATCTATTGGAGAATAATGTCCGACGGCTTCCTTTCATGTTTTGAATAATCGTGGTAGAATAACATGAATAAATAAGTCATGTGTTGCGGCGCTGACTAGAATAACAGCTAGGAGGAATGTGCTAATTTGTGTCGGGAGAAGAAGTTACACACGTTAAACAGGACACTTGAGTTTAATATATCTAGCTCAGAAATTTTGAGCAGTGTATTCATTGAAGAAAAAAAGATAAGCGAGAAAGGTTTTATTTACAGAAGTTAGAATAAAATTATTTAATCAGATTTACGATGAACAGTGTCTCAATCATCAGATCAGAACTTCTTATAGCTCTGTTAAGATAATATAAAACACGAGGTGTTTGAGCTTTAGTTCATTCATTCTTTTTTTTTTAAATATTATTTTTATTATATTCCAATTACAGTAATAGTTTTGTGGTAAATTTGAAGTATTATTTATGGACAGCCATACACGTTTCAGAAGGGGGCACTATCACATTGCAACTACCAAACATTCATTCCTTGACAAGCAATAACAAAAAGGTCATCAGACGTTTCAATTGAGGGGACACGAGCATTATTATACAAATGTAGCTATGTTTTCTATCGTATTACTACATGTTTTCTATAGTAAACTGTTTGTTCCCTATAGTATATTAAATATCAGCAATTCAAATTATCCCCCCCCCCGCCCCCGGTTCCTCACGGCCATACTGTAAAACGAGAAAATTTGGCGCATACATATTTTAGAGCAAACGCAAGTGGGAATGCATTGGCGCAAATAAATTTTAGCGCTTGCACTTGTCAGTAAAATATATAAATGTGATATTTTGTTTTTTTAAATCCACACCCGTATTAAACTTTTTGGTTTGTCAAGCACGGAAACACATTAGTAATCCCGTATATCAGGAAACATTCATTAAGTTTACCACATACGTGTTGTTATCACATGACGGTGGTACAATATTAAAATTTATTTTCTTTCTAATTTAAATTTAAAGAAATGGAGTATTTACTCACTTAAATCATATAAAAACAATGCATGTATCGACAGAAAATTACTGATATAAAACCCTCGTCAATCGTATTTTTCTTCTCTCCTGCAATATTTGGTGCCATGCCATTGCCTGGAAAATACAGGTGGAACACCGCAGGGGTGATCCTGGGTTGGCATCTAAGAGGGCGAATATTTTTAAGAAGAGAGGGATGTGGTAGTTAGATGGATTGCTTGTGGCCAAGTAGTTTAGTTGGTTTCGCACCTCACTGGAGAAAATCCAGGAGCCCCGGGTTTTATTACTAAGATAAAAAACTTGGTTTCAGAAACATTTCATTTTTCCGGGGCATGAGAATGAGAATGAGAGAGAAGAGCAAAGAACAAATTATTTATACAGCACGGAACCACAGGCACTTGACGTTATATATTTTTAATAGCAGAATAATAAGGTATGGGTCATTATTTTTTTTAAGAAAAATATGTAACGGTGCCTATGCAGTATGCACGAAACGGACAATTATATAATGCTTATAATAACATAGGCATCGAAACCGGAGGGGGTGGGCTTTTTTGCAAAGATACAAACAATATAGGAATTGAACATTGGGGCGTAGGTTTAAGCCCCCCTTTCAACAAGCAGAGGTTTCAGTGTAGTCAAAGAAGGGTAAGCGATAGGGTGAGAGAAAAAATGGTACTGAAAGACGTTAATTTTCAGCACCACCTACCCGTAGAAATAAGATTTTTTTCGTTTGAAGAATTTACTTTTTTGGTTTGTCAAGTTTTTTTTTTTTCAGGATTAATTTTTTTCTCCTTCACAGCCTCTCCCCTTTTTTTTCAATTTCTTTCCGACGCCAATGAATAATATTTATAATAATTATAATAAATATCGTGTAATAAAACAATCAAAACTCTAAACGATGTTAGTGTTCAATTAGTCTTTTTTGCACCAGGACCATGGTGACAATGTGTCACTGCACTATGCCCCGAAACATTCCGAATATGAGCGTTCACTATCGAACGCACCCTTGTGAGCAAAAATGCCGTCTGTTCAACCTGCAGCCCGGCTCAACGCCAACGGTATTAGAAGTAAAAGTCAGGGAAGATGTGTCTATTTCCTCTTAATTTGTAAATCCAATCTTGTAAGTTTGTAAAGCCAAATTTGTCTTCGTATCAGTTTCATAAACCAGCAGGCTACAGATCTGCAGTTGTATAAAATCACGAGGCTTCATTTTTAGGGAAATGGGGTCACTTTCAAAATATGGACCATTTTCCCTGTTTTTGACACAATTATATGGTATTATTATACCAAATAAACAAAGGAATTGACAGAGTAAAATAATCCGTGAAATGTTTTGTTTTTCACCTATATCAGGCAATTTCCATTCCTCGTTTTAAAAAAAAATGAAAAGAAAAAACGGGGGTGCCTTTTATTGTTGTAGAAAGAGGTCATATCAAAACACACAAATAGGAAATTTTTATCTAACTACTAGTTTTCAAGTCGCATTGGTTTACATAGCATCAACAAATGATTGTTTCTCAAAATTAAATAAATCTTACACCAAGAAAGAAATTTCTCTCCATCCTTTATTTTTTTTAAACACACAACGCTGTTTTACGTGGGAGGGGGGACTACTTTACCAGCAGTTGTGTATTCTAGCACAATTTGACGTCATTTTAACATCGCTGAAATGTCGCTTCGTGAAAATGCATGCGCAAATCAAGTAGAATTAACCTCGTCTATTTAAGAAATTAATTCTGCCTTATCTTATGCTTACAGTTTATCATCACTGACAATTTATTTTGGGCACGTAGCATTGGGGGGTTGGAGGGGCTTTTAATATGATTTTGCGCAGGTATTATATCTATTTAAAAGCCAGGATGTGAGGAACTTATCGTAATTTTATGTTTGATTTATTTTGACAGGTTCTCCAGATTGTGACGGATAGCTGTATAAAAGAAGAATATATAGATCTATGTACAGGTTTCCACATTTTCTTTTTATGTATGCTGGTAAATGACCTAGGCAAAAAAAATACTGTATACAGGGTTATTTTCGCCCCTTGTTATTTTCGCCCTTTCACACTGTAAAACAAATTTGCCCCGTTTTAAATTCGCCCTATAGAGGGTAGGGCGAAAAAAAAATAAAACGGGGCGAAAATTTCCCTGTATACAGTATTCATCTTGATTCTCAAGTCAAACATTATGTACACAGTGCAAGGTAGCATATACAGGTTCTTTTTGTGAAGCAGTGTTAATAGGCCAATTAAAAAAAAATATTTATTTAATGTACTCCAACCAACCCATCAAAATCATACCTACAGTACCTGGCCATAAGCGAGTCATAATTTTAATTTTACGCTATATATTTCATTGAAGAACCTATTTTTATAAAAACTTGTTGTGAAGTCAATTTTAGCTCAATTTTCATGACTTTTTCACTGAAACATGCAGAATTATTCAAATTTTCTTACCTTAAATGATAAACAAAAGGATTCTTAAGGTCAAGATCTAGTAAATGTAAGGGCCTACAGATTTTTCAAATTCAAGAAATTAATTCCTTTAATGATGCCTTATAATATTAGCTTGGTCAAAATAGATGTTTCGGGGCATAATTTGTAGAAAAACAAGATGAAAAACCATATATTAAACTGTCATTTTCAATGAAAAATTAAGAAAATCAGTATTGAAAATGTGAGTTTTTTCCGTATCAGGCAAAGAAAATGTATCCAGATTGCCTACAGTCTTTTTTCAGAAAACGGTAATTTGTATGTTCTTAGTCTCTAATTTAAAAAAATGTCAAATCTAAAATAGGTATCGGCACTACTTTTCATGTGATTTCAAATTGAATTCCATGGAAATACTTTATTTTCTACATAATTCTATTAGAGTCGTAAAGTACGGGAAAAAGAAAGTTGAAAGTGATTATGACGTCATAATGGATTTAGCACTGAAAAGTTATTCTAAAGTCATTTACTAGATCTTGACCTTAAACTATTGAGAATAAATTATAAAATATTGTCAAGACAAAATTTTCAAACCTCAAATTACTATGGTTTTTTAACAAATTGAAATCTTAAAATTTTTGTTTTGCACTTGACCTGTGATTTCTCGGTAACGCATAAAGTTGAAACTATTTTGAAATAATGTGAAAAAACTACAACAAATCCTGCATTTTATGGTGTTTTAGACATTTAAAAGAAACAACAAATGAGACTTTAATAATATTTTAGAAAAATGCGTTTTTCAATGAAATATATAGTGGAAAAATAAGATTATGACTCACTTATGGCCAAGTACTGTACTTACCCAATTATTTTTTTTCTCAGCATTTTAAATTTTTATCGTTACCATTTTTCTGGTTCCTTTAACATACAGATTGCCTATAGGGTTTTTAAAGTTAAAATGTTTTATTTTTTTAGTTTTGATATCAACAAGTATTAAAACTGACTAGCTGTTCCATGTATACATTAAAATGATTAAAAAACTAAATAACAATTATGTCTCAGTCAGTAATCTAACTGACAGTTATCAATGTGTTAGATAATTAGAAAACAATACCTACCTTCCTACCTACCTACCTACTTACCCTGTAAAATATGATCTGGAGTACATTATATAAATCAAACAATTATTTTTTTCGTGATAGCCCCAGCTCTCTTTTTCTTGTCAGCAAAGAATGACTCCTTACTATTATATATCCTTGTACATGTATTATTTGATACTAAATAAACTTAAAATTATGTTTATCAATACTTTGTAAAATGTTTACTGATAAGACATTGTTACAAAAGAAACATACTCTAGTATGAAGAAACAAAATAGTTACGGGGAAGTTGAATAACTCATTTTTATGCCCCGCCATGAATATGGCCGGGGCATAGAGTGTTTGTCTTAGAGTGTTTGTCCGTCTTCCGTCACACTTTACGTTTAGCTCTGTTCAATGCTAAGTTTCAAAGAAACTATCCAAGATATTTTCATCAAACTTCATATGCTGATAGAAATTGATGAGAGCTATGCAACTGCATCAACATTTTTTTTACCTTGACCTTTCCTTTGACCTTTACTTCACTTTTCTTAAATTATTGATTAGCTCAGTTTTAAACATACCATTCAAGATTGTGTTATCAAACTTCACATGTTGATACAAACTTGCACGGATGATGCATCTCGGGATGAACACTACCAGACTTGCTTCGGATGCTGGAACTGACCTACATTTTCCAGATGAGTGACCAGATTAAAGTTTTTGGAGCAGGTCCATTCCTAAGGAACTATAAGCCCTACTTGGACCAAACTTGCATGGATGATGCATTTAGAGATGGACACTACCAGACTTGCTTCGGATGCTGGATCTGACCTATATTTTCATTCCCAAGTAACTATAAGCCCTACCTGAACCAAACTTGTATGGATGATGCATCTAGGGATGGACACTACCAGACTTGCTTCAAATGCTGGATCTGACCTTCATTTTCATTCCTAAGGAACTATAAGCCCTACCTGAACCAAACTTGCATGGATGATGCATCTAGGGATGGACACTACCAGACTTGTTTCGGATGCTGGATCTGACCTATATTTTCATTCCCTAGTAACTATAAGCCCTACCTGAACCAAACTTACATGGATGATGCATCTAGGGATGGACACTGTCACACAACCAGACTTGGTTCGGATGCTGGATCTGACCTATATTTTCCAAACAAGCAATTCAGCCGTATCACTATTCAAGACATTTTGATCAAATTTTATACACATACAAATTTTCATGTTTCTTTACTGATATATCCTCGGCGGGGCATTCATGTCCTTTGAACATATTTCTAGTTTAACTGGAAAAGTTATGTTATCAATTTCTTACCCTTTCAGGCTGAGAATAAAGATTGATGTGGCATTGTTTTATCTGATGAAGTGTCTGAGAAAACTAAGATTTTTTGGCCTAAAGGTAAATAAAACACTACTTATGCATACAAAGTTTTTAAACCTGCTGGTTCTTATTTTATGCGAATTAATTTGAAACTTGTATCTGTAAATTCTGCATCCCAATTGAAGAACATTATAAAATTTAAATTTGTAATACTGTATTAAGCAAACTTTTTAATGTGTTTAAAAGAATGAAATAAAATAATGTCAGTTCATCTTTTTTAAACAGATTGTTCCAAGAATGTAATAAAGCAGCAGCATTTTTGGTTGTACCGGTAAGCTCCCAAGTGTTAATGACACAGACAGAGGGTTCCAAGTTCTCTACATAACTAGGGAAAATCTCTGTAGGTATACATTTCTTTTTTCACTTTTACTATTTGTTGACCTAATTTGAAAGTTTGTGATCTTTTCTGATCACCCATTGTCTTGCTCTGTTTGTCTGTATGCTTAGTTGTCCGTCTGTGATTTATATACTTTTGTTGCTATTTGAGAACATGAAAATATTGGGCCAAATTTAACCAAAGTTGGTATAAAGAATCTTTGGTTACAATGGATTTAAAATTCTTCAAATGAAGGGCCAATTTTCATCCTCAAAGGAAGATAATTAAAAAAGGGGAAAAATTAGGATAGTGTGGAGCCATAATACGGGAACAAAGTTAACAATGGGAATATAATTTTTTTAAACAAATAATTTGTACAAAATTTGAATGTAACGTCAGGCGGATTGATACGTTTTTGACGCAAGTCATTGTAACGTACAGTACAGGCCACGAGTTTTCCGCAAAAAACACGGGGCCCCGTGGACCGCAAGTCCACGCTTTAGCGTGGACCTCGAACCTTGTCGGCGTCTTTGAAGTCAGCGTTTCTGTGCACCGTGTAACACGGTTTGTCACAGTTCTAATGATAAATATTTTAAACATTCTTATTGCCTTTTTTTAAATAAGATTAAATCAACTTTCTTTCGAAATATTTGTTTTACTTTTTCCATAAATCAATATTGGTAATTTATCGCATACAGATAATTAAACTAATAAGATGCCTTAAAACTTAATAA
>NW_026929099.1:0-36846 GCF_032062105.1 Saccostrea cuccullata | reverse complement strand
AATGCCTATTAAAAAAAAATTTTAAAACAGTACAAATTAACCATTAAAGACAAAAAAATGTATCAATTAAAATGTAAATTCTAGTGTATTTATTTTAAATATTTCTTCGTTTTTGTTATTCAAAAGTCCTTTTTCCCCTTTGATTTGTTGAATGCCATCACATTTTAAATTCGGTAAATGATCATAAATACAGTGAAAATACAGGTCTTTTGAGCACATTCGATCTGATATATTTGTCCGAGGAACATTTTATGCAAAGAAATCAAATTAAAGTACAGATGAATCTTAAATTAATGACATATCAAAATCTTATGATGTACAGCGGCTGAGGTTTGTAGAATTTTGAAAAATATATATAAAAAGTAAACTGGAAGAATGCAATAAAACCAAGTACAACAATGCTGGAAAGTATGGAACCTTTTCTGCCTTCTGTCGAGGTACATTTATTTGTCCCACCTGCTTTAAAAATCTTATCATCAGGATATTTTAAAATGAAATAGACAACATATTTTTCACAATGAGTTTAAATGAATTTAAAAAAAAAATATTTGCGAATGTTGAAAAATCAACATTTTCTTTCTCTTTTGTTTGTCAGATCATGTGATTTTTCTTGATTATATTTAAAAACTTTTAATGCTCTTTCCTTACCTTCACAACCAGTAATATAATCACACTTTTCTTCCAAACAATCACACTCTGACTGACAAAAACCATAATATGGATAAGTACAATTATATTCACATCCGCTTCCTTTCGAACCCAGTGGACACTCTAATGAGAGAAAATGTCTATTCGAAGAAAATGTCTAAGAATATGCTTTTAAATACAATAATAAATAAAATTTTTATCTTTCTTTGCAAATGACAACATGGACTTTGACTTTACAATTGCAACTATTTGTTCTATTGTTCTATTTGGTACAGATGGGATATCAAGGAAAGAATTTTAAATTAAATATAAATGGTATTCTTATTTTTAATGAAATATTATCACATTTACTCCTGTATGCTTTTCTAAGCTGCAGATCTGTAGCTCTCCGAAAAATATATATATTGGTAAACCGGAGAGCTGCGGGCCCCCCATTTTAAAAAAAACTGTATATTTATTGCGCACAAAAAATGCGCTCGGTTATCGATTTATTTCTCCATGTTTTTAAAACTGTAATCTCAAAATATTACAAACCGTGTGTTCCTTTCATATTCTTTGACTCTTTCCACAACAAAAAATTCCTCATTATTGTTGTTAATAGTCCTCCTGGCCCTGATATTGCAATCAAGGAACAATTCGCTTATTTATACAGCCATTTTTGTTTCAAATATAATTCGGTTCAATATGCTTCGTTCAAATTTTGCAATTGAGGTAAGAATTTGGAAGAAATAATTAAGAAATAATTGATAGACAGAGGGCTTTATGGAAGATTTGATCATGTGCCAACCCGTTTTACATTCCAATAACACTAAAAAAATGATACTTACTTCTGTATTACTTATATTTTCATTTGTGACTTATTCATATTTTAAAGAACTACGAACTCTAACTCTTGATTCCGCCTACATCATGCACCCATTAAATTCAATTTTAATGACAGTGTGGCCATTTAATCTTTGTTTAACAAAAAACAGTTCTATGGTAATTGATTAATTATTTTAATTCCAGATCTAAGACAGTGAAATCAAACTTCCAAGAATCACCATATTTTGAAATAGTCTTAAATATAATCAAATGTATCTCATATCTTTTCTTATGTTTTACGCAAATAAATAAAACATATATAAAATCAATAAAATACAATTATTTAGCTTTAAAATTGGTGAATAATCGGTATTTTTTTTTTTTGTCTATAAACATATGCTCCCCCCGTGAAACACAAAAAGCTTTAGCATAAATTTGGTATATGAAGTCCATCCTACCTGTAAAAAGGGAATTTGTGTTTAGGGGGGGGATGTTTTAAAAATATTTTCCATTTTCCGTTTTTTAAAGTGAAAAACCAAGTTTTACCAAAATTAAGGGTTTTATCTCTTTTTGGGATTCCCAAAAAATGTTTGATGAAAATTATATAAAGTCAAAAAAAAGAATGAATCCTTTTAACACGGCAATCTCGCCCCTTTTTAAATGAGAATTTTCCCGTTTTTAATTAGAACATTGTTATCTATAGCTAAAGTTTAATATAGTCTGTATAGATACAAATAAAGGAAATTTTTTAGGAAAAAAACCCTTCAAAAAAAATGATATCGATTAAATAATGTCGCATATTTTACTGTAAAACTTCGCCATCACGGCTATATATAGGTCATTGTACTGGTATTTGAATGAAAAGGGGGGGCGTTGTTAAGCGTGCGATTAGTGTGAATACATTAGCGTGTGTTCGAAATGTATAAATTTTATGATGAAGTGTCACCTGAAAACCCAATTTTTTGTGCAACAAAATATAAGCATTTTTTTTTTTAATTTTAGGCTTAACTTGTTTTTTTCTGCTTAACACACGAGTTCTATTTGAAAAGATGTGTTAAAATTTTCAAAATTTTTTTTATATAAAGAAACACAATGGAATTTGTAATGGAGCGTATAAGGCAGATTACATTTTTTTTCTTTGAAACTTTATTTTTATGAGATAATAATTAATCCACTGAAGCTTTTTTAATACATTAAAACTTATTGCATTTACGTGAATAATTATTTCATAGCACATACATATAAAATTTGCGAAATTTTTTAAAAAAAACGGGTTTTTTTTGAATAAAAAATTCACTCTGGTAAAAAATATAAAATAAAACAGTGAAAATTAAAGTATTTTAAGTAAATTATCGCTGCTGGAAAATATAAAAAAAAAAAGCTTTGTTAGACAAGGGACTTTGAATCCAGATTGCATTGTTTAAAAAATTCTCCATAGTGAGATAAACAGTAAACCATTAAAAAAAAAAAAATTATCCTTTTTATTGATTTTTGTTACAATATTTTTTAAAACTTTTAACTGTTGTTAATTTTTTGCCGATTTAAAAAAAAACATGACATTTGTAGTGTTCGAAGAAACTGGATTTTTTTATTGAAGAGGGGGCTTTTTTGTCCGGGCTTTTTCCCCCATATATGTCTTTTTAACGCCTCAATTTTCAATTTCTTTTTTTTTAAGGTTTCTTTAATTGAAATACGCATTTGCAACAAACGGTTTGTTTTCTAAAAATATGATAAATTGGTATTTTTTTTCAAATAAGGATCTATAAAATTAACGAAAAACTGAGAGAAAAAGATATTTTATATCTTCCAAGAGTCAGTGATGTAATGTACATGTATACTTTGGAACAAAGGCAAATTTATTATATATATACCCACAATATTTTTTTTTCTAATTCTGTATTAATGAGATACAAGCAGTAAGTGCCAGCTTTATGCTACAAGTCTTCAATATATATTGATAAATACCGGGAAAAAAAAAACAAAATCGACGGAAATATCATTTAATAACACGTAAATTAAAATGTTAACACATCTTAAATATACCAGAAATTTTATTCCAGGGTACTTTTTAAAAATTCTAATTCTACCCATTTGAAAATGATTTGACCATCGAAAGCTCGCAGCATTCAACACGATGTCGGATGTCGCATTGATCTGCTAAAAGCATGAAAGTGAATAGATTTGAGTCACGTGTTCGATGCTTTGTTATTCATGAGGTCAAAGACGGGTTGAAATTTGTAAACAAGGTGCCTTTACTATAGGGACAGGTACCCGTGATTTTGCACCTTTTTGAAAAATAACATGTGAGCGCACACTGTTTCAATTTCTTTCAAGAATTAAAATGACAAGTATAACTCTTTACATTTTCCCTATTTACTACAACTTGAAACATCGATGCGCTCATATAAAAAATTGGCTTGCAAAATGGGGGTGTGGCCAAAAGTCTATGAGAAATAGATGTAAACAACGTACCCCTGCTGTATTAATCAGATAAATACCTAATTACAGTGCAAGGAAGTGAAAATTGAAAATGAAATTAATAAACGACAATGTTTGATGGAAAGATTGAGACAAAAATATGTAGAAAATCTTTAAACTTATTTTTTGTAAATTATCGGGGGGCCAAATTAGGACGTTTAAACGATTCATCCTTTGAAAATCATTCGAATATGTTAACTTTTGAAAATTGACTTACAGGTAGGCAGGAGAACAATACTATCGTTCGTAGTTCTTTGCCTGATTGTGACTTTCAACGTGTGAATTTAATGCATTATTTTTCAAACCCAACGGCATGTATGTAATCCACTGAACGCGCGTCGACCCTGTATGACGTCACTTAAAAAATTACGTCGAACGTTTATCCCTACAAACATCTATGACCTTTTGACCCGTACCTGTATTTATAAAATCATAAAAACGCTTGCTTTCAGTAGTGTTATATAAAGGAAAACATTTGCAAATGTAAATATTCAAGCACAAAGCGCATTTATTTTTCGAAATAAATATATACCGTTTTTTCAATGGGTGGCTCTGTAGCTCTCCGGTCTATGCTTTTCTATGAATGTGTAAATATGTATAGTATGTTTAAACATTCTCTTAGGAAGAAAAATGAAGAAAAATGTGCAATGTTATTTCCAGCAATTTTAGTTGTTTTATTTTACATCCCAGCTATTCAGAATAGAACATAATATTTTATGAATTATGACCCTATGTGGTTGAAATTGTTAAGTCAAGATGGTTATTAAAACCAATCGCATCATCTCGGGTCTTTCCGTCAGAGATCGGAAAAACAACCTCGAATGTATTAACATCGCCGGATATTAATTTATACATTTCCTGTTCAGTCAAATATAGGATAGACAGAGTTCAAAGTCCCTTCTATAGTATATTTTAGGTATTATCATTACATTAAATAAAGTTAAATTCCATATTCACCAGATAAAAGGTTTCCATGCATTTAATTCAAAGATCTTGAAAAAAGAGGGTTGTCATGGCGTCTACCATATACATTCGATGTCGTTTTTCCGCTAGTCGGAAGTTGCAATTGCATTAGTACATACGAGAGAAAAGGAAAAATTTCCCTAGTCCACAGTTGAAGCGACCTTACTCATTTTCAATGAAGATGAAAAAATAGGAAAAATCCAGGGTACAACATGATCCTAAAAAATGCTGAGTAGGACCCCCTTTCTCCTCCCTAGTTATATAAATTCTTTGTTTTACTAATTAGACTTCTTGTATTTGAATTACATACCTCGACATCCTTTCTCGTGATCACAGTATCCCTCTACACAATGACACTTTGACTGACAATCCTCTCCTAGCTAGGAAAGCGACAAGGTATTTCACATCTTTCACCTATATATCCTACGCTGCAATCTAAAACGAAAGTGTGAATTCATTCAAATTGTTTTCATAGGATGAAGCGCATCTTGTGATTTGATATATTCTTTGCAATAGGGTAAGCTGCATGTATACTTAAGCTCATTATTTAAACATTAGACAGTTATTGTACAATTTCAACAAGAGGATATTCATTTTCAGCAGTGATTTTTGCCTTTTTTGAAAAAAAATCAATTAAGTGAATGTATATATGCTTCATATATTTAGAAGAGAGAGAGAGAGAGAGAGAGAGAGAGAGAGAGAGAGAGAGAGAGTTTTCAATGATTGAAGACACTTACTTTTAGATGTGTTTTTCAAACAAACAACTTCAGTTAAACAAATAAACCGCAATAATACACTACAGCTTTTATAGAATACTTTACACATATTGCCTTATTTGTTAATTTTTATGTTAAAGGCTAAATCTATAATCATACAACCTGGAAATGGTTACGAGATCATTGTACAAACGTTATGTTTTCCTGTTCATCTGGAAGTTTGAAAACTATATAATAAATATATTGCAACAAGCTAAGTTTTAATTCCTTTTACTTAATAAACACTCGTCTGTGCCACCACGGTTCTACCATTACATTTATCCATGTGGTAAATAATATATTATATAATAAACAATAATTCAAGGAAAGTTCTTAAAGGTACTTGGACATAGATTTGAAGTTAATATTTTCTGTATAATATCACGATTTACATGTATATTTTTTAAAATAGCATTTCACACAAAAATTAATTAAAAATCTTATTTCATTTAAAAGTTATTAAAACTTTAAATTTTTTGGCGGGTTTGATTGACACATCCTTGCACTTTCACATATTTTAACTTTATTCTTAATCCTTATTAAAAGTGGCAATCTTGTTGTGTATTAATGTAAGAAATTAAGAAATATCTTAATTATTGCATTTAATCGCAATATTATTGTGTTTAATCTCAAAGTGTTTTGCGTTTAAACGCAATGAATATTGCAATTAAACGAAAGTTTTGCGAGTTAACGCATTATTAATTGCGTTTAAACGCAATAAAAAAAAATTTCTTTCCCTTGCCTGGCCTCAACGGGCTTCCGTATAAGGAAAATATTAAATTCAAAACTGTGTCCATGTACCTTTAAGGTATAAGCGTCGATATCATTTTTAAAAAATATCTTTTTCTGAATTTTTAATATATTCATATATAGACTTTGAATTAAACGCATGTAGTATGAAAAGCAGGAATGAGTAAGCATACACTAAAAATTCATGAATACATATATCTTGAAAAAATATGGCTGGACTTGGAATCGAAACCGGGACCCCTTTATTTCTTGTTAGGTGCTCTAACCACTGAGCTATCCAGGCCAGTATCAGTCCAGCCTAATTTCCTACACATGTAGTACAAGTATTAACATTTTTAACGTTTTATTTACAGGAAGTTGTTATGAAAGTCAATTAAATCAATCTGTTTGCAAATTCCAGCGTTTTGCATTTCCTGATGAAAAAATACTTGTTCATAATTAAAGTTATTGAGTTTATATTACTAGTACCCGTTATAAGCCGACTTATGTTCTGCAACCAAAGTTTCTGTGTGTAGGAAAAATCGTTTTCTATTTTATACAACATTTGTAAAACCTACACTTGAATATGCTTCAATTGGCTGGGATGGTTGCTCTTTATCTGATGTAAAAAACTTGTAAAAGTATATTAAAGACCGCTGGAACAGTTACTGAGCTTCCGATACTAGCTTCAAGAGAATCACTCTATTTTGAAACAGGATGGGTACCTTTAAAAAACCGTCTTTACCAATCTTTACAATGATTACAATGTTCAAAATTAATGATTGTGATATCTGGAATACCGGGTATATACAAGAAAAAGTCCCAAAGAAACGACAACTCACTTTAAAACAAACCAAAAAAAGATAATTAAATATCCCAAGAGGCAGGTTAAAATTTTAAGAAATCGTTTGTATCTGATGCTTTTAAAAAAAGGAATTTATTGAATGAATCATACAAGGGAAGCCACTTACAATTCTTTTCGTAAGATTATAAGTGATAAAATCCAAAAGAAATCATTTTTTTAATTGGTAAACGTAATACTAAATTATTCAACAAATTAAGGCGGGTATGTATTAAACCAAGACTTATTCAAGCGTAATATCATTGATAATCCTTATTGCTCTTGGGGAAAACAGAAATGTATTTTTTTTTCTTTTTTGTTAAAAATACCTAAATGCTCGAAGTTATCTATTTGACTTTTTTTTTGATTTGATTTAATATAAAATGTATACCTACTGCTAGGGGGAAAGTTGAATGAAACATTGGTTTTTTTCCGCTGTTCATTTTATAAATGAATTTTTAGATTTGGGTAGATATTTTTGACTTATTTTTACAGTTTTTTCTATTATTTTGCATGACAATTACTATGTGTTTTTAAGGAGAATAAGTAACTAGTAAGTTGTTCAACTTGTTTCTTATCCATTTGCTTGTCAATAAAATATGTTTAAAACAAGGTCAAATCTAAAAAGACCATCGGGTAAAGGGTCAAAAAAGGGGGAACAGGTTTTTACAAAAACTTTAAGGACTTTCCAACAGAGTTTGAACTGTATTGTCCTTTTCCCTTGGTTATGAGTTCCAATACGTAAAAGGGAAATGTGTGCTACATTTTAATTAACAATTCTGTTGCATTTTAAAAAAAAATTTAATAAAAAAAAAACGAAAGTAAATGTTAAGTAAATTTTGAATATATATTTTTTAAATTATACATTACTTTTTATCAATTAATATTTTTTAAAACCCATGGTATGCATGCTATTTCTTTTTATAAACATCTGATGGCACTTTAATCCTAAAAAAATTTTTCGGTAAAGGTATGTTTTGTGTCCTTAAACTAAATAATCAGAATATTTTCTCAAAAATGAAAAAAAAAGAAGAACAATCATCTACACAGTATGTAAATTAAAAAAACTACTCAGTATATTTTCAATCATAAAATGCCAAACTTTTTCAAAATAATAAAGTTTAAGTCCAGATCTTGTATTGAAAAAAATTTTATTTTTTGAACAAAATTTATTTAAAATTTTATATTTTTGTCAAACAAACAATTTCTGTTAAAAAATAAGAAACCATTATATCAAAAATTTTGGGATTCCCTTTAAAAATGTTGTTTATCTGTTTATAAATGTGATAATGGTTTTCAATGTTTTTATAAATGCTGTTATTCATTGTTTTTAAATTTTCCCCTTTTTTTATTCAATAAAAGGAGGAAATAAAGTTTTACGACAAACAATGATTTACAGGGTGTGAATGGTCAATTTGAAAAAACTGCAAACAATTATGTTTCCCTTTAATCTAAAAGATATTATTTTAAAGTAAATCATAAAAGAAATTTTTTTCCCTTTTTATATGTTAAAATTTTTAGTAATCGTTTATTTCCTATTTCACTAACGTGAAACTTATGAAAATCATTACAGTTTCGGGGAAAAAAGAGATCATTCTGCTATAACATTAAGCTTTTTTTTAATAGTGCATAAAGGGTGGTAAAGACTTATAGCCAGAAGTCGCAATGCTTTTACACTTGAAATAAACATAAAACATAAATATTCAATTTAATGAAATTAAAAACTATTGAGTGTTAATGCTAACAAAGCCGTTCGATGGTGATCAAAATATAAAAGAAAATTCATAATGAATATGTATTTCAATTAATGCAAGGAAATAATGGTTTTTTAAAATTTTTACCTTTTTTTCGAATTAGAACAGCAAATTTTACAAAACGGAAAGCAATTTAAAACACCCAAGCAAAAGATCATATGTGGCTGTACATTTTTATGATTAAAAATTATTTTTAATAATATTTTTAATTATTAATGATATATATAAAAAATTCTTTCAAAACATTGTTTGCAAAATATTTATTGCTGAAGTTTTTTTTTTAAATTTTATAGAAAATACAAACTTTGTAAAAAAAAAAAATGAAAAAAGTGAAGATATCAATGTCATACTAATAATCATCCCTTACCTTCTTCATTCCCCGCTTTGAATTTTGATGTTTTTTGCTTGTAAACATTGTAAACATCCAAACTGGTTCAAAGCCTTAAACATGATAGAAAAATAAACAAGTTGAATCTAATTTTAAAACTTTATTTAGCCAAACTAGTTTTCCTTGTTTAGTGAAAAAATTGTTTTTAGCAATGGATTTCAAAAACCTTACTTTTAAATATAAATGCAATAAATGATTTTTACAAAAATGAAAAACCATATTTTTTTTAAATCCAATCTTTAGTGGGAAAAAATACTTTAAAAAAACCCCAAATTTATTTGATATGGTGGGAGACTAAATGAGAAAGATATTTTAAATTGTTTAAAATCTACCGATGAATAGTGAAAAACTAAAGTGGGTTTTAAAATACTTTTGGATATGAAACTTTTACAAAATGCATTTATCAATGCTGAAAAAAAAAATTTAAAAGTGGTAATTTAATTGCCTGTTATTTTTTTCAAATTACTGTAGGAAAAGTTTTTTTGAACTAATTTTAGAACAAAACAAATTGCTGTTTTTTTTTAAAAACAAAAATATATATATATAAAAATTAAAAACTTAGTTTCAATTTCAAGGGTTTTTAATTTTCAAATTTTGTATTATTAAAAGGGTTGTTCACAATTGTTACTGTGGTATCCCTGCATAACTGAAAAAAAGTTTTTTCTATTCTTTTTTTAAATGTGGTAGTGTAAAAAATTCCCATTTTGGGCAGCTTATTAAGGTTGAAAATTTCTAAAATGAAAAAAACCCCAAGCCAAGGTCAAAAGGTGAAAATTGTTGGAATCAAAGGAAGGTCCTGACCTTTTAAATGTAAATATGAAATCCCTAGTACACTGTTAATAGTAAAACGAAGTAAAAAAACAAAATTATTTTTAAGGATTCAAAATTATTTAAATAATGTCTTATTAAATTTAACACACACATGAAGCAAAAAAGCCTCACATCAATTTTAAAAATTAAAGGTTAAAGTTTTAAGTTTTGTAAAAATGGCTAATCATTAGAATCAAGGTCAAGAGATTCAATTTGGTGGTAAAAAGGGTTTGCAACTAGGGATATCCTATAAAAATGGAAGCCAATGTCACACCAGTACTACATTTTATGGACAAGGTTAAAATTGCTTAGACACTTTATAGAGGTTTTACAAAAAAACATATACCCCTGAATGGTTATGGCTTTACATATGACAATTTTTATTCGAAATAGAGTTTTATATTCATCAAAATTTTATTTTCGAAAGGACACACATAAAAATAAAAAATTTTTTTGATTCTACCATATCTTTACAATTGTTCATCACAATTACAAGTTGACTGACAATTTTTTCCATAGGTAGGGGAGCTGCAGGGCTGTTCAAATTTTCCATTTTAAACCCTTCAAACTCCAAATTAGATTTAAAAAAATTTATGCATTGAAAAAATGTTTTTAAGGTTTTAATTCTATTTTTGTATAGTTTTAAAAAAACTAATACCAATTAAAAAAATTTGATTAAATTATGTAAAAAGTTTTCTTTGTGGTCTTAAAATGTAAAATGTTTTAAAAATTTTTAAAACATTTAATTTCTTTTCAAAAATATTAATCTGTTTTATATCCCCCATCTGGTGAATTATTTGTTTTGAACACATTGATACATTCTCCCTTTTTTCTAAAACAAAAAAGAAGAACGCGAAATCTGAAACGAAGGAATCAAAGAAATTTTATATATAAAAGTACACAAATTTTAAAAAGTAACTGTAATAAAAATTAATGTGTTTTATGTTGGTTGGGGTTAAAGAAGAAAAAAAAAAAGAGAAAAAAGAGAAAGAGAGAGAGAGAGAGAGAGAGAGAGAGAGAGAGAGAGATTTTATGAAATCCTTTAAAAAGCAAAAAAAACAGATCATTTACGGTTAATGTAGTTGATTAAAACTTTTCCTAAAAAAAAACAAATCATGAACTGATTACAGCTTTGTTCTACTTTCTCAACAAAATGATTTAAAACATTTTTTGAAAAAGAAAAGCTTAATGTTATATTTGATTTCCTTAACATAGACCTCAGTAACTTGTATATGACTCAAATGATTTTTGTTCTGGATAACTGTAAGCAAATGTCTTTTATACCATTTCCCTTTTCCCATGAACATTTAAAAAAAAACATTCATAACATGTACTTTTTTTTAGAATCATGGAATCTTCAAAATGATCTTGAAAGCTCTTAAGTCAAAAAAGTTTATTATAAAAAAAACATTTTGGAAAAAACAAATTATATGAAGTTTAGAAAAGAATTTCTTACTTACAATTTAAAATTTTTTAGATTAATAGATTTAGGTTTAGATCTACAGCTGGCTAGTAGAGAAAAAAAGGATGGCTGAGGAGAACCTTTGTAAATAATTGATATCAGAGAGATTCAAGGCTATGCGGCAAAAAATTTAACCTGTAAGAGAGACTTTTTTTTCGGGAAAATTTTTCATTCTTGTTTAGCTTTTTTTAAAATCATCATTGATCATTTTTTTTTTATACAGAATAATATTCCTTTAGTAATATTATAAACTACTACTTCTACGGGAAGATGGGAGTAAAAAAGTTTATAAGCTTTATAAATATATTTTATTACTTTTAAAACAAGTAAATGTTAATAAAAAAATGTTATATGAGAATCATTTAAAGAAGTCTTAAAAAAGGGACAAAATTGATAAGGACATATAAGGTGTTTTTATCATATACTTTATGCAATATTGTTCTAAATAAAACATGAAAAGGAAAGTTGTGTAATCAATCAATACTAGTATTTAAAAATTCAAATGTACATTAAAAATATCAATTAAAAGTTTCAGGTCACTTTCTTCAATATGTCGGTTAAAAAATATACATATTTTTTTCATCAATGTGCCTCTAAAATTTTTTAATTTTATTCTTCTAACGTTTAAAACAATTGACAAATTGGACAAATTCAAATTTTAAAAGTATTTTCACAGCTAATAATATTCCCCAGGAATTGATCAAATTTTAAAACTTATAAATAAGCATTAAATTATTTTTTAAAATTTTTCATTGCCAAAATTTTTCATACCTCATTCTTTGGAAAAAATATCGGTTATTTTTAAAAAGGATCGCAATGCTGATTAAAATTAATATATATTTTTCCTTTTTTTTTAAAAATTATTTTACTACTTTAGTGTATTATTTTTTTAAAAAATAATATAAGAATCCCTTAGATATTGTTATAAATTAAAAGACGAAGTAGAGAATTTATCCCTGGGAGAAGCTTTTATAATCTGTTTATTAGAAGAAGAAAAGAGAAAAACAAACGTTTCATGTGGAGGTAACCATATTGTTTTCCCAAAAAAAAAAAAGTGTAAAACTTACAGATGGTTCGGTGTTTTTATAAAAGCGCTTTTCAGGTATTAACTTAATAAATGGTGTTTTTAATACTTTGGCAAGGAAAATCAAACTCGATCGAGAGATTTGCTGATGTATTTGCAGTCTGTAATAACCTCCAACCTGCTGTATAATAAACTTTCAAAAATAAACTAACAGTTGCCAGAAATGGGGATCGCGCGATACACATGTAATAAGGGAAATTTTAGTTCTTAAAAAAAAGGGTAATATTGTCAATGTTTGGTAAAATATAATAAGAATTTGATATAATGTTATAATAGCCACTCTTCATACACATCACATACTTCGCTAGTACGAATGATAGTAGGGGCTGGCTTTATCATTCAAGCATATTGCCAACTCAACCAGGGGGGGTATTACGCCGACAGTATATAAATCATTTGCTGAAGTTACCGTTGTCGATAGGTAGGTCCTTGTGGAAGTTTTCCCGGGTTTTTGGGTTTCAGAAGGATAAGGTTACGAGCGATAAAGCGATGCCGATAGGTAGCGCCTTATGGAGGTTTCCGGTTGCCCAAAGCCAAAAGGGCTAGCGAAGAACCGCTTAAAAATAAAAACAAGTAAATTTGATCACTTATACGTCATACTAATAATTATCCCTTACATTTTTCATTGAAAACCCCCTTTAAATTTAGATGTTTTTGCCTGTAAACATTGTACAACATCCAAACTGGTTGAAAACCTTATTCGATGATAGAAAAAAAACAAGTTGACTCGTAAATTATTCATACATGTACCTACAAATCCCCATGTTTTCCTTGCATTTTGTGAAAAAAATGATTTAAAATATTTTCAATGAACACGTTGCACTTTGAAAATTTTAAAACTGCAATAATATGTATTATTAAGTACTAAAAGGATAAAAAACTATATTTTCTTTTAAAATCTTATCTTTGAGAGGAAAAAATACTCTTCAATAAAAAATTTATTTGATATGGTGTAATAAATGAGAAAAAGTATCTTTAAAATTTTTAAAAGGACCATCACCGATGAATCCAGTGAAAAATCTAAAGTGGGTGTCTTAAATTCTTTTGGATATGAAACTTTTTCAAAAAGCATTTATCAATGCTGAAAAAAAATTTTTAAATTGGTAATTTAATTGCCTGTTATTTTACTTTCAACTTGACTGATGGCAACAGATTTTACACTATATATAGAACAAAACAAATTGCTGTTCATTTTTAAAAACAAAAAAATAAAAAAAGATAAATATTTAGTTTCAATTTCAAAAGGATTCATTTGACATTTGCAAATTTTGTATTATTAACAGGGTTGTTCACAATTGTTACTGTGGTATCCCTGCAACACTCGTAAAAGAACGTTTTTGCTATTCTTTTTTTAAATGTGGTAGTGTAAAACGGATCTCCCATTTGGACAGCTTATTAAGGTTGAAAATTTCAAAAATGAGTAAAACCCCTAAGCCAAGGTCAAAAGGTGAAAATTTTTGAAATCAAGGGGAAAGGTTTCCCCTTTAAATACACCTGTGAAATATGAAAGCCCTAGTACGTACTGTTCAAGTAGTAAAACGAAGTAAAACAACTAAACGTCACTTTCAAGGATTCAAAATTATTTAAATAATGTCATCAATTAAAAACAAAGCAAAAAAGCCTCAGCATCAATTGTTCAAAAGTTAAAGGTTAAAGTTTTGAAGTTTTGTAAAAATGGCTCAATCATTAGAATCAATGTAAGAGATTCAATTTGGTGGAAAAAGGGGGTTTGCAACTAGGGATACTCCTATAAAATATGGAAGCCAATGTCACACTCAGTACGTCACATCTTATACAAGGTTAAAATTGTCATGTAGACGCTTATAGGAACGGATGACCGGAAAAAAACTATATCCCCCGGAATGGTTATGGAACTTGTAAATTGACAATTTTTATTCGAAATAGATTTTTATATTCATCAAAATTTTATTTTCGAAACAGGAACTACAATACCCCCAAAACAACATCTTTTTTATTCTACCATACCTTTAAATTGTTCATCACAATTACAAGTTGACTGACAATTCTTTCCATAGGTAGGGTAGCTGCAGGGCTGTTACAATTACTCCATTATATCCCTTCAAACTTAAATTAAGTTAAAAAATTGATGCATTGAGGAAAAATGTTTTTAACGGTTTTAATTTATTTTTTTATAGGTTTAAAAATATGCTAATATCAATTAAAAAATATTTGATTTAATTATGTAAATAGTTTTCTTTGTGGGTTCAAAATGAAAAAGTTTTAAAAGTTTTTAAAACATTTAATTTCTTTTCAAAATAATAATCTGTTTTATATCCCGCATTGGTGAATTATTTGTTTTGAACACTTTAATTTTTCCCCCTTATTTCTGAAAATGCAATTACCACAAAAATTGGAACTGAAACGAAGGAATCAAAAAATTTTATATAAACAGTACACATACTGGGGGAAATATTAGATGGTTTTAATTTCGCTAGTTCGCATTTTTTAAATTTTTCCCGTGAAATTAAATCCATCGTGAATGTTATTTTTAGTTTTTAACAATGTTAAATTGCTATAGGAAAATTTGAATTTTTTTTGTAGGTGAAATTAAAACCCCATGAAAATGGTACTTTTTGAGATATCGTGAAATTTTAACACCGGGGAAATTTAAAACCCAAATTTTAAGTATTTTAAGAATAACTGTAATAAAAATTAATGTGTTTTATTTTGGGTTTGGGGGTTAAGAGAGAGAGAGAGAGAGAGAGAGAGAGAGAGAGAGAGAGAGAAAAATATTTTATGAAATCCTTTAAAAAGTCAAAGAACACAACAGTATTTTACGGTTAATGTAGTTATTAAAATTTTTCCGTACACAAATAATAACAAGGATCATGAACTATTAAGCTTCTGTTCTACTTTCTCAACAAAATGATTTAAAAATTAATTTGCAAAGAAAAGCTTAATGTTATGATTTGATTTCCTTAAATAGACCTAGTAACTTGTATATGACTCAAATGATTTTTGTTTGGATAACTTGTAAGCAAATGTCTTTTATAGCATCTATTTCCCTATTCCATGAACATTTAACACAAAAAAGGATCTGATAACATGTACTTTTGTTTAAATCATGGAATCTTAAAATATCTTGAAAGCTTTAATAAAAAAGTATTTTAAAAAATGAAATACATTTCTTGTGAAAAAAAAAGCAAATTATATGCAAGTTTAGAAAAAATTTGGTACTTTAAAATTTTTGTTAATATGTATCTGGCCTACAATTTTTTTTATAAGTATGAATAAATTTTAAAAAGAACACCAATGGCATTTAAAGCAAAATATAGCAAGTTTAGAACAAGAGATTTGGATAAAACCTTGTTGTAAAAATATATCTAGCCTAACAATTTCCTTATAAAGATAATAAGATTAAAAAAAAATCCAAAACCCCGGAGTTTGATAATTTCTTTGAGTATGTAATGTAGCTGAAAAACTCTTTTTTTCTAAAAAGTGGCTAAATCCCACATTTTTTCCGTAAAAAATTTATTCCAAATTTCAGAAAAATTTCCCCTTTTTTTTGAATTTTATACTTTGAATTGAGATTTTTTAAAATGTTTAAATCTGGATTCTAAACACTTTCCAAGTTTGTTAAAAAGAAACTTTAATCTGTACAAATCGTATGTTTTGAAATATCCAGCTTATTGTTGTTCTGTTGCATTTTAGGTCAAAGCTGTTGTTTGTTGTTTTTATGGTCAAATTTTTACATTTCCAAAGTCTTTGTACAAATAATTACCAATTGTAAATGTAATTGATTTCCTATGAATGTTTTGGCGCATTTCCCAAAAAAAAAACACATGCAGAGCGGGACAACCTAAAAAGAAGCAGGCTTGGACCCCGTGGATTGGCGGAATAAAGCATGTAAATATAAGGAAAACTGTCAATTTTTCAATTTCATGAAGATACATGGATTGGCTTGTGTATAATTTTTGCAAAACGCCTTGGCGTTTTGCAAATTATCCCCAAGCAATCCATTGACACATCATGAATTCGAAAAATAAGAAGTTATTCCGAAAATAGATGGGCCCACTGGGTACGTTTTAGCAGATTTTTTTGAAAAAGAAAATTAAGAGAAAAAAAAAGCTTTTGTTTTAAATTTAAATTTAACTCCATATGAATTTCAATAATATTCCCGAATTTTCCTTTTAAACTTATTTTAGTATCTTTGAAATCCGCTTAGCCAAATTCCCTTTACACGACATGATCAATTTCAAATTACTTAGTACATATATGACGTCATCGGTGGAAGATTTCAATCATAATGACTGTTACAGAATTTTTGTAAGTTTAAGTTTCTTATAATTTTTTGATTGAATTTGCCGGGTTTATATATCCGGTAGTTTCATATTTTGTAAAATATCTTCCATACTTGGGATTTTCAAAAATAAATTATTTTCAGATTGTCTATTATTTATCTTTTATAGTTTTTGTTTTGTTGTTGAATTTTTATCTTGTCGTTTATTTACAGGAGTTAAAAAAAGTATCATTGCTTACCTTTCTTCAGAAAGAGTTCTATGGTATCGCGGTATCCGGTTAGACCAGTCATGGCCACCTAGCAGTGTCATTTTAAAAAAAACCACAATAACGCAATTAGACTATTATCTACCTATAATTTAATGACTTTGGGTAATTAAACGTTAATATATTAAACTTTAAAGTGAAATTAAAGATTATCAACTATCAAAGTATATATAAATTTAAGAATGCGGGGGGGGATTAGAAGTACTTCTCCTTCTCCCCACTGTTGTGGAGAAATAATTTTTAGGCTAAAAAATTTATCCCTTGTTAAAAACTTTTGTGGGGTTTTTAAAAGAACAAAATAGATTATATTAACTGTTGCTTTGTAAAAATTTTATTTCAAGCATTCGTTCTTGTTAAAAATTTGTTTATGGCAAAAGGACAAGATAGGGAAAGACCAGTATTTGACCCCCCATTTTGGATGCCTTTTAGAATTATCCAACAGTTTATCCATAGAAACCTTTTTAACCTTGCCAAATGGATCAATTCTAAGATTTAAAATATAAAAGGGCACATTGAGGTAGAAAAAGGCCAATTTTCAATTTTTTCTTTTTTTTCAAAAATTTTTATTTACCTTATTTTATTTCAAAAAAAAGAATGCTTGCCATTACCAAATTTATATTTCAAAACATCAATTCTCAATTATCGCCATTCGATTCGTCCCATTTTGCAATATCGCCATGATTTCCCAAAAACCTTTTTTCTGCATGAAAAATTTCTTTATACCGCCAAATTCGCATATCGCCATCCGCCTACCTTTTTTTAAAAAAAAGGTCCATTTTTAAGTGTCAATTATTTCAAATCCGCCACAGGTGCGTGCGGTCAGTGAAGCGCGGCTTATTGGTTGACGCTATCCATGTTGTAAAGCATGCAAAGCCAGTCAAGGTATACGCAATTAAAAATAAAAAATTTAAAAGAACAAAAAATTTTAATAAAACTGTTACAATGATGTTGTTTTGTTTAAAAAATCATTTAGTACACTTCCCCATAAGGGTTAGTTGAAAAAATGGCCGAATAAATTTTCTTTGATGATCTCTGTTTTAAACAATGCAATTAAGGTTCCAAAAATAAAAAAGGGAAAAATTTGGAAACGTTTCATAACAATGATGCCATAAAAAAAAAAATTCAAGAAACCATTTTCGTACTGTCAGCAATTGGGGTTTTTACCCAGCAGTTTTTTTTTTCTTTTAAGACTTGCTGATTTACAAGAAAAGATGACATGGAACTTTTTTTATTTTATAATGAATTTTTAAAATTTTTTTTCATTAAAATTACCAAAGTTTTTAAAAATTTTGAAATATGTTTTATAAAAATGTACATGCAATTATAAGAATAGAAAAGCATTATGGTATTTGTAAAAGGTAACCTACTTCTAGTTTCCTAAAAGGGGAAAATTTAATTCATCGTCAAATTCGTTATACCCCACAAAACAAATACAAAAGGTGGCGGTTTATCAGAATTAACTGTACTTAATAGTTTTTTTGCGAAAAACTCAGATAGGCGAGCGTGTTTGTTTTTACAAAAGAAGTGTCTAAAAATATAAATTTTATTGAACTAGTAAATTTTCTCAAAGTCCTACTTCTCACCCTTTAGTTGTTTCCATGTAAGCTTTGTAAGCTTTGAATTAAATTAGTATTGTTTTAAAAAAGCATCGGTTTCAAGGGGTACATTATTTTGAATATGCCAGTGCATCAACAAAAAGGGAAACATGGGGGAATTTGCGTAGCATGTTTCCCATGTTTGTTATATCCCCGGTACTTAAATAGACAGTGATTCCCCAAAGTTTTACCATCTTAAAATAAATCAATTTACCTTTAATTGAGTAGATTTGAAATGCACAAGGCCCCATGACGTAAATTTTACTGTAAAAAAAAACAAAAAAATCAAACAAAGGATGACTGCACTTAACGCCGGCTTTTGGGTCTTTTTAAGTTTTTTTATTTATTTTTGTTTTTATTTTTGATTTTAGTCTTTTGTTAAAGAGTTTGGTCTATTTCCAAATGAAAGGCAATGTCATAAAGCTTATAAACTGCGTTGCAATAAAATAATTTGTTTTTTTCTACCCACCTCTCAAAAATTTGGGAAATTAATTATCTGCCCTTGATTAGAAAAATTTATAAATTTTTGAGGCGGAGCTAAATTTTGAAAATGGTTTAAATTAGAATAGTTACTGTATTTATATTGGATATGTTTGTCATATTTTTTTAAAGTTTTAAAATAAATTGTATACATGTAACTAATAACAAATAAATTAACCCGGGAGAAACCATTATAAAAAAGCAATGGGTATGTAACAATTCGCGTGTTCGAATTAAATCCACTACTAGTGGTAAAGAAAAAATCAATAATATTGAGGTCTGGGGTTGGGATCAGACCCCCAAAAACATTAAACTTGCTTTGTTTTTCCCTTTTTTTTTAAAAAAAAAAGGGAAAAAAGTCCAAATTTCTAATTTTTTTTTTTAATTTCATCTACCCACAAATAAGTTCAGGGTATGGTATGATTTCATTTTTATTTACTGGATCTTTCTTTTGGGTGTTCATGATAAGCATGGGTTAAAAAATAATAAAAAAAATTTTTTTTTTGTAGATACAACATGTAAAAATATAATACAGAAAATTATAAATATAGTAAAATAAAACTGAGATTTATCTGAGATAAATATAAAAAAAACTTATAGATATTAAGACAAAAAAAAAACCCGTGGGTGATGGGAATGGATGAAAAATATGGACAATCACTATCGCCCAGCAGAATGCTTGTTTTTAAGTCACTTGATGGAAATTTTAGTTTCACAGAGTTACCTGGGTATAGAAATCACGTGGTTAATTTAAAAATTTCAACAGGTAACAACGTGGTCAAAATGGCCTTTACATAGAAAAGTGAAACACGAAGAAGCAGTTTTTTTTTTTTAACCAGGCCCATGTTTGTCTATTGATCTCCTTTTAATATGGGGGAAAAATATAAATATACAACTACTATAAAAAGGAGAACAATAGAAAAATTTCCACATGATTAAGGAAAAAGGGGGGGTATCATTTCCATAATTTTTTAGAAATATCCCCCTAAAAAAAAGGCTTTAACTTGTTAATAAAATTTTAATTAACGTAATTACATAAAGTTGCAGTTGGACTTGGCCTTTTTAATTTAAAAAAAATGCCCATTTTAAAAATTAATTTTTGCAACTTCTAAATTTTTTTAGGGCATCATCCTTTATTATTTTTGGGGACCTAGAACATCAACATTTATAAAATAAACAACAAAAAATTTTAAATTTGTCAAAGTAATTTTAAATTTTAATATACATGTGACCTAAATTTAGGTTGTGGAAGCATATGTCACTTCTCCCCGCCAATTGAAACGTAAGTTGATAAACGGGGGTTTGTCAGCATGGTCAAAAAACCGATTTGTATGGATGTTAAAAAACAGAAATTTGGGTTTCTTAAAAGTGGATATAATACGAAAGGGCATGTCGACAATGATGGAGTCTGCAATCCATATGGCAATGTCAATTTCTCCACGTGGCTGTTAACCGTTTACGAAAGTAGTTTTGGGCTCGCGAGGCCTCAGTGACAGTGGCAGTTCGCGTTAGTGTCGTAGTGACTTTCCTTTTTAACCTTTTTGTTTGTTAAAAAATTATCACATCAAATCACTTAGTAAACAATTAAACAAAAAATCTATTTTTTCTTTAGTATATTTTTACGCCATTGATATAATCAGTATGACACCTGACCTTTAGTAATAGAAAAAAAATGGGAATTACCATGAAATTAACAAGAAACACTTTTGTAGTGTTTATCATGAGAAAAGCTTGGAAGGAAATATTTCTTAAAGGTTTGGATACAGATTTGAAGTTATTTTTTTCTCTATAATATTATATTAAATTTTTTAATAGCTTTTAAAAAAATTAAATTTAAAAAATCTTATTTCTTTAAAAAAGATATTGAAATTTCAAATTTTTCGGCGGGTTTGATTGACATATCCTTGCACTCTCACAAATTAAATTTTATTCTTAATCCATAGGAAAAGTGGAATTTGTTTTGATAAATAAAAAATATTAAACATAATCGAAAAAATTCAGAGAACATTGAAAGCAAAAAAAACACACAATATATTGTCATCCTGCAGTTGTGGTAAACAGATGTGAGATTGAACGCACCCGGTGAATTTTAAATTAAACAATAACAGGACTCGAGCCCCTGTTTACAAAAACTGTGTACATAACACAAGTGTGCTCGATTTGCTAAACTCTGTACGTATCTTTTATTTGGTACAACTTGAAAAGGTGTTTTTGTTTCTAACATTTTTTTAGGAAAAAAATATTTTTTTTGATAAAAGTTTTAATATTTCTCATTAAAAAAATAAAATTGTCATTTTTCCCCAAGGTTAAGAATAAAGTTAAAATTTTAAAGAGAAGGAGTGTCAAGCAAACCCGCCAAAATTTTAAAGTTTTAGTAACTTTTAAATGAAAAAATTTTTTAATTTAAATTTTTTGTAAAATGCTTAAAATATATAATTTGTATTATCCGGAAAAAATGGAATTTAACTTCAAATCTGTGTGTCCTTTAACCCAAAAACTACCACAATTTTACCAGTGTGTCGATTTTTACATCAAATGAGGGGCTAGTTTGGCCCGTTTAATTTTGTTTTCCAGATTTAAAAGCGTGTCCATAGGTCTATAGTTTTACGGTGAAAAAGGACATAAACACATTGAGAATTTTTAAAAATATATCAACCCATTTTAAGTTTTTTTTGTAAATAAAAACTTTTAAGAAATTGATGGATATTTTAGGAAATCAAGATTATTTTTAATTTAAAAATATGTTGGAATGCAAACAAAACCATTCGTGATTAATAATTTTCTGTGAACCACAACTTTTCATAGAGTCTAGTTTTCTTTGTCTTGAGGTATGAAAAAGGCAAATTCTGTAAAAACTTTTATTGCTTAGGGAAATTTTTTCCCGGAATTCGCAAGTCATCATCGCGAATATTTCTACGAGAAGGGGTTTTCCGTCTTTTTTCTATTAAAAACATTATAAAAAAGGCTTGGTCGCGAAAATTAATGTCGAAAGGTAAAAAAGTTTGCGAATAAAAATTGGGTTTCAGTTAGCCCTCCACGAAATGTAAAAGTTACATCATCTGTTTAAAATCCTCAGGGTAACCCAAAGGGGGGGAAAAAAAATTTTTTGAGTCGGTCCCTTTAAAACAAAAGAGTGACGCCTTTAAAATGAGGACGCGCCTGCCAGTATCTATTGTTATTTTTTGTACTCATGAATGAAAATGTAACGAAGCAGGGTACCCGGGGGAAATTATGGGGATAGTGGTTTCAGGGTTTAAAAAATATGGGGATTTTAAACAGAGTCAAAAACAAAATTCCATAAAAAATACAAAACAGAAGCAAAACAAAACATTATTTTGAAAAAAAAGGATCCTAGATGAGAAAAATTCAGAAAATTTCTGTAATTATCACCAATTCCCTGTAGAAAAATAAAATGTTAAAAAATATGACATTAATTTATCGTCCAGTACCGGGAAAAGTGAAAGTATTTCTGCTTTTCCCTGTCTTTTGATAAAAGTTTTGTATGTATTTCCTTTATTGATTTGAATGTCCGTGGTTTTTTTTTAAACGTGGGCAGATATTGAGCTAATTTTATTTTTAAAGTGTATCTTAGGAAAAACAGAAAAAAAACAACCCCCAAAGCTTTTTAGAATTAATTTAAGGTCAAACATATGGTAGCAAAAAAAATACATTATCTTAATTCTGCAAATGAAACCTTTATTTGGAGGTTTTTATGCGGTTGTATTATTGTTTCGCTAGAAGAGATCTTTTGAAAAGGTGTAAAAACACACAAAAATATGGTGTCCCAATAGGGATAAGGCTAACGTGTATTAGAAAAAACACGCTAACGCTTTATTGACAACGCGCTAGCGGATTATTAGAAACGAAATGCAAGCGTGTTGTAAAAACAAGACTTCGCTGTTGTTTGTTAGCGCGAAGTCGTGTTAGCTCTGGCGCTTTGTCATTAATGTTTGTTTTTTTAGCAACGCGGTAGCGTGTTGTTCAATTTACCACTTCGTGCTAAGTTGTGTGCTAGAGCGAAGTCGTGTTGTGTACAACGCACAAGAGCGTTGTCTTTAACTGGCTAGTGTGTTGTTTCTAATACACTTCTACAATTTTCAATGGCCCTATCTCGTAAATATCTACAAAAATTACCATTTGTCAGTGATTTTTTTCATGTTAAGATATTATGAAATGAGAGTTACAACGATAAATGAAAAAAAAAACAACTTATACGGTGTAAAGACGAATAATGACCCCCATCGAATAATGACCGGGGGGTCATTTTTCAACGACAAAAAATGACCCCCACCCGTAGAGAAAAAAATCATTTTTTGTAAAAAAGGTCCTAGGGGGTCATTATTTTATATGTTAGTCCTATAAAATAATGACCCCATTGAAAAATGACCCCATTGAAAAATGACCCCCCTCTCTCTCTTTAAAAGTGATACAAGATATACACTCTTTGATATCTTTTTTACAGCGAAACTTATCTTTACATTTTCTGTAACCAGAAAAATACAAAAAATCGTATGAAATAATTAAGAGATTCACGTAGTCTTTCAATGCTAAAATTGTGTTTGAAAAGAGATTCTTTAATTGTCTAGTAAAAAAAAAATCTTTTTAATATTCCTCCTTATAATGTTTGCTTAAAAGAATAATATTCCTCTTGTTTTTAGAAATCAAACCATGCAAAAATCAGGTTTAAATACTCTTTAATAGGAAAAATTAAATTTTCCGTCATTTCAACTTTTAGTTTGTTTAAGTTTGGCAAATCCTATTTGACAATGAAATAGGAGAACCCCCCCCCCCCCCCCTAAAAAATAGAACATTACGTTAAATCAAAACAAAAAAAAATAATAATAAATGAAAAGCAGAAATATAAATAAAAGTCTATACCTTTCAATGATTCTGAAAGAGGCTATAGATAAAATATTGAAATGAAGTTAAGCCTTCGCACAAGTACTACCGTATAGCGGGTTATTTTAGCGGGGTGCTAATTTTGGCTTATTTTGGCGTTTTGCTGATGATCCGCTAAATTGTAATCGCTGAAATAGTCAGGATTCTTTTAAGTGTCTATCTACAAAGAGCTGAAACCCTATGTCCGCTAAAATAAACTACGCCAAAAATATTCCCATACCTTTGAGTAGGCAAAACGCCAAATTTTACACCCGCCAATAAAACCCACTATATGGTATCATATCATAATTTACTTTGCCATGATTACGGCATACTTTAAATGTTGGTGGAGGTATACTTGTAAGTATTGTGGCAAAGTAACAGTTAAAAATTAGTAGAATAGTAGATTATTTTTAATTCCTTCTTAAAGAAAATAAAGTTATGATATTTTTTTTTAAATTTTTTTTTTTGCTTCTGTTCAATATCGACTTCCTCCTAAATAAGAAAGGGGGTGGGTAGGTATAAGACCTAAAAATATGCTCTGTAAAGCTATGGGCTAGTGTAAAATACACAGTCATTCTCTTGCAAAAACTATACATGTAGACATAAACTTTTGATTTAGCACACAGTATTCATTACATTTCTTTTAACGTAGAGCCTACTGTAAAATCACATATTTTCGTGGGGTAAAATTTTCGTGGTTTGAGGAAAATTTCTTGGTTTGTTGGGATTTGATTTCGTGGATCAAGAATTAATGAGTACTTATGTGTGTGAATATTTACATTTCGTTGTGGACATGAATTCGTGGGTCTTGTCATACCACGAAAACAACGAAAATTAAACCCCCACGAAAATTTGTGATTCCACAGTACTTCCGGGTTCGTATGACATTATAACTGGTAAATGTGTTAAACCTGTGCTAACCCATTTAGACGTCATAATTAATTCAATGCCACTTTTTCCTGTATTTGACAGCATCTATAAAAATGGTAGGAAATGCTGCATTTTGAAATTCACAGAATTCATATATTTTTTGATTTATAATACTTAATGGCAATATATTTCTGGAATAAGAGAAAATATGTAGGCAACTTTTATTTACTAGATCTAGACCTGAAGTTGACAAACCCAAGACTATCTAGTGTAATGAAATTACAATGTACATACAACTTTCGTAATCATTTGAATGGTGTGTAACCATTTTGAAGGAATGCATATATCTTAAGAAATCTTTAGTTGCCAGCTATATAGTGCAATATTTTGATGAAATGTGTCTAAGTCAAAGATGTACGTGTTGTAGATCGTTTGATCGTGTGTACATTTTTTTGATATCTATAATGAAATGATGTGCATTCCTTATAACAATTATTTGTTACCTATTCATATTCTTGGTGTTTGATTACAATTTTTCTATTAAATATGATCTTTTTAAAGTAAAAGTACAATTTCTGGTAAATATTTAATTTGAAAGTAACCCGAAACAGTCATTTAATTATTAAATCCCGTTTAAGTGCAAAAAGGTCAAGAATATGAGTATCGGTAAATAGTCATTAGTTAGAGGGGAAAGGTATATATTTTAATCATTTTTAGTATTCATTTGGCTATGTTCTTCATCATATTGAAGATTGAAGATTGAGTTCATTTGACTATTTTTTTTAATAGTGGACTTATCTTTTATGTTAATTGAAAAAAAAAAAGAAATTATTCTTGATAAAATATTGTTTAATATTATTCAGTTAAAAAATTTTATAAGCGACGAAGTTTGAAGAAGTATTTTTGTGATTTTTCATATTCCCTTTATTGCAAGTACCCCTACAAATATTTGAAAATGTGAAGTTGCAGTATGTAAATACCATACCAAGTTTCACAGCCTGTTCTAGATTAAAAAACAAGGAAACATATCATGATATCTTAACTGATTGATAAGCAAGTACTGATTTATCATTTTGAAAAGTTTGAAAATCTTGTGACAAAGACTTTTCCGACATAGGTTCTACTTTAATTCTTGTTTTACTCCACCATTTTACTCAGTTCTGAGTATATTTTTCAGAGAATTTGATATGAAAATCAGAACAAACATTTTCATCCTTGTAACGTCTTCTTTATAATGTATATTAATATGAAAAGTTAATTGAAGACCATTTTTTTATGTCCCCGTAATGGAAGATTCGGGGGTACATAGTTTTATCTTGTTCGTCTGTATGTCCGTCTGTCTATCTGGCGGTTTGTTTGTCCGCAAAAACCTTAACCTTTACCATAACTTTTCATTTATCGGAGCAATGACTTTCATATTTAATATGCATATTCCTTGTGACAAGACCTTACTTTGGGTACCATCAAAATTTGACCTTTCGACCTTTACCTTGGAGTTTGTCCCATTTTACTCAAAAATGCCAAATTTTTACTTTGGCCATAATTTTTAAACGGTAGATACTAGTACTCTCATACTTTCATACTTCAAATATGTAGTTTTTTGGCATTACCTTTCATTGGATACTAAAAACCTTGACCTTCTGTCCTTGACCTTGAAGTTTTCCGTACTTATGATTTCTTTTTACCTTGGCCATAACTTTTGAACGGTAAGGGTTAGGGTATTCATACTTCACATATGTAGTCCTTGTTACATTAAACATTTTGTTCAGAAATCATCAACTTTGATCATTGAGTTTGGCTACCTTTCAAAAACTTATCCTTAGCCATTACTTTTGAACAAGTGGTGCTAGGGCTTTCCTATTTTGCAGTTGCATTCCTTGTGAGAAGACCCTACTTTGGGTAACAATATATTTTAATTGCATTTAAGAAAGTTTAATCTTTGCTATGTTGTCATACAGGGGCATAGCTGTTTCACAAACACATCTTTTTATATATGAGGATTTGTGGATAAGAGATGGATACCTCAAAGCGTAACAGACGGACGGATGGACATCCCCATCACTATATACCCTCCCGCTTTTCAAGCGGAGGATATAATAATATATAATACGACTGCTGATTTTTTCTGTCAGTTCGATGATTTCCATCATCCAAAAACAATGTTAACCTAACCCTTAAGGCTTGATAAATCGTTTACTCCTTAAGATTCTGAATCATTGCATTTACCTTAAAATATAGCTATAATTATATAATGTTATGACATCAACAGATCATCAGTTTATTCCCAATAAGCTCAGGTGAGCATTTTGGCCAATATGCTTATTTTTCCTTTTTTTTGGCCCCCTAAAAATTTAGCTTTAATCTGCAGGGGGTCGTTTTTCTACGGGGGTCATTTTTCTTAACGTTGGTTCTGCAAATTTTTGGTGAAGTGGCACTTTTTCTACGGGCAAAAGGGTCATTTTTCTACGTCGAATAATGACCGGGGGTCATTTTTCGCTGTCGGAAAATGACCCCCGGTCATTATTCGATGGGGGTCATTATTCGTCTTTACACCGGCAAACCTATGGACGTCCCATTCTTTTTTTCACTCTTTAGCAGCTACATGCACTACTGGCTTTTCTCTGAAATGCATTTGTAATAAATTTATTTTTGAACACATTCTAAATTTGGTGCTCTTATTTATCTTTTTGTGTGTTTTTTATGTCAACAGTATACTGCATTGTACTTTCTTCGTGTCACAATGTTATTACAGGAAAAAAAGTTGAAAATAATAATTTAGTGCGTAAGAATAGAATTGAGAAAACGAAACGTGTATATACGTATAATGCCTATATATAAGATTAATCTAAATAAGCATTAAATCATTGCCAGACGTAACGTGCATCAGACAAGTTTTAATTCATAGTTTAAAATTCCTATGACACACAACAAATCCCAAACATGATCATTTAAAGATTGTAAATATACAATGGTTGCACTGTATAAATAAAGATCCTCTCTAGCTGAACAAAAGGGGTGTGTGATTTTTCTTCAATTATTTGCATAACATTGTTTGATTCCTTTCAAAGATAACTGATATTTTGTAATATATCTGCTTGAAAATCACCATTTATGTTCTTCAATTCGTACACGCTTTAATGGCATGATAAAAGACGGAAGTAAACCCAGTATTTATCCGATTGTTAAATTTTCCATTCTTTGATCAAACCGAAACAAAATCATTACTTTGGAATTCACTTAAGTGTAGAATATAAAGATAAAGACTTGCCATGAGTAAAACATGACACTGTGAATGATAATTCAAAAACAACTTAACATTAAAAAAAGCAGTAATCCGTCAAGATGTGTGATTGTTGCGATTTAGATTGCGTGGTGTGCGATATTTCATTGATATTATTGGACTTTATTCTGCACATATGTATCGAGAAGATATTTACAAGAGAGTTTAAATTTCTTCTTCGCACTTATATTGGAATAACTTTGGATGCTATAGAATACGGCATCTTGACTGCAACAGCGGACGACATTGATTACGAAACCTTTTCTACCTTATTTACAGTAGCTGGCTTTTATCTTGGGATAAGAACAGTTTTTCTCTGTTGTTCTTCCAATTTGTATGTATGGCTTTCATTCGTTTTCTTTAAAAGCCTCTCCTTAGCCATTGCTTTGAATATTTTTACAACAACAACAGAGTTCGAGTGGGAGGCTGTCGAAACGATGATAGTTGAAATACAGACCGCCGAAGACTTTTTCCTCGCCGCAGTGACTTTTGTTGCGTTTTGTGACATTATCCTTAATATTATTGAGTTAGGGATAAAAATTCTGGTTACGTTATATCAGTTAAAATTTAGTGAAAAAAGCTTTATGAAATTGATATGTGGTAAGGATGAAGCATTCAAATGTAGTATTTTTGACAATAGTGTGGGTGATGTGTAATGACCTTGAAATATTTCAATAAGTGTGATGCAATCAGTTCTCGAAATTGAAATTTCTTCTTGTAATGCATTTAAAATTGATGAACTAATCTCAAAGACAACATTTAATGTTTACTTGTCTGCAGTTTCAGAATAAATACAATGGAAGTATATATTTCTTGTTTTGATTTCAGATTCAATTCAATAAAATTAAAGATGAAACCTAAAATTGCTGATGGAAAAGCATTTTTGAATTATATGATACGAAAGGTAACATGTATATGATAATTATTAAATATATAATCAGGATAAAGGTGAATTAAAAACTTTGCGAAGTATTTGCGTACATATTTATTAATAAGCATTAAATACCGGTAAGGTAGTCAGATCCTCAGGTTTATAAAATTAGCAGTTAAGTAATCAAAAATACTCATAAAAGTATCTCTGAATCTACAAAGTTATGTAAATTTATCCACAGTATTTTTTTAAAGTTAATGATTGAAGTTAATCATATTATATAGGGAAAATTGTCAAATCTCCAATATTTTTGCATAAAAAGCGAATTGGAATATAAGGATTGCATTTTCTAATTGCAGGTTGATCAACAAATATATTTTAGGTTAAAAAATATAGGTATCCAGGCATTCAGAGAAATAGTCATGATTTTTATGCTTATTTGGTTATTTTTTGTCTTCTATTTCCGTCATGTATTCCATGATACATAGTTTTAAAAGGTTTTTGTTATCATTGAAAGACATCACAAATCACTTCACATTTCATTTAATACTAATAAGCATTGATATCTGTGGCTGGATTCAAGAAAATTTTATTTCTCTAAAACTGTATTATTTTTTTTCTTTTTTATAGGGTACAAATGTCAACGTTTATAGGACCTTTTCTAAGACTTCCAAAGAGCTTGAATCTTATAAAGATAAATAAAATGAAAAGAGCTGTGAACAATAGTATTGTTCTCCCGCCTACCCCCAAGTCAATTTTCAAAAGTTAACATATTCAATGAATTATTAATATTTCTTATAGATAATTATATGAATTTTCACAAAACATTACTATTTTGTGAAAACAAAGAGAGATAACTCTAAAATTTTGTTAAAAATTGTGTTTTCACTATAGAAATCAATGGAAAACGGAAAATATTTTTAAAACATCTTTCCCCCCCCGTGTCACAAAAATTCCTTTTGACAGGTAATATGGAATGTTATTTCACAAATTCATACCAAAGCTGTTTGTGTGACACGGGGGGGGGGACATATCTTTATTGAACAAAAACCATAAAAATGCCTATTTTTCACCATTTTCAAAGCGATGTACAACTAGAACATTATATTTTATTGAAATATTTATGTTTCATTTATTTTCCTAAAACATAAGAAAAGATATAAGGAACATTTAATGATCTCCAAGACTATTTCAAAATACGGTGATGCTTGAAACTCCAATTTCAATTGAAAATATCGTCTACCCCCCTTTTGTTAAAGAGCTGGAAATATGGATAATTTACTGTTTAGCGATGGTATTAAGACGATTTATCAATTTCCATTGAACTGTTCTTTATATCAAGAAGTATATGGAAATAACGAACAGTATTCAATCTCAACGTCCATTAAACAAATATACAAAATAAGAGCAGAGCAAACACGGACCTCCGAAACATCAGAGGTGGGATCAGGTGCCATGGAGGAGTGAGCATCCCCTGCCGACCGGTCACACCCGCCGTGTGCTCGTTGTCATAATCAGGATATAACGGAAAAAATCCGTGGTCAATTCAGTGTATAAATAATGGACTAACAATTGGAATGAAAAACGTCAGTCAGCATTTCATTCAATGATAAATTGTATTTGCCGACAAGGTCATTGTATCGACCATAGAATTTAGGAAATGATGACTTTAAACAAATCAAACAAATCAAACAAAGAATTTATGGCCAAATTGAATTAACTGGTTCCAAAATGTAGGCGGGAATCGAGAGTTAGAGTGCGTGTTTTTTGTTGCATGAAAAAGTATAATTTTTATGCTTCATTTTGATGCTTTTCAATTTAAATATCAATTTTTGGAGTAATCCTTCCTGGCTGAGGATCGGATATCCTTAATATGTTTCAGCATATGATCACTGATAGTGTCTAAATATCTGCATATCTGCAAAATATTTCATTGCTTAAAGTTTCATTGTTCGTAAAACCGTTATGCCCAATATGATCTGATAAATCAGGAGTACAACACCTTTTGTAATATTTTGAAAATTCAATCAAAAACTTAATAAATAAATAATTACTGTTTTGTTTGATCAGGCCGGAGATTTGATCACATTCCGACCAACTTCAGTGCGTTCACCATGTAGTTTCGTAATCTATATGAATTTTCTTTCATCATAGAAGTTGTATCTGTACACTTCGTACTATGAGTTTTAAATTCGCGTAGTCCTTGTAAACTATTTAAATGATAATAATATGAATACATAGCAAATGTAAGTTTCTAGTGTTAGGAAAACGTTAGTCCTACATAGTATGCAAATATAAAACCTTGATAAATTAAGCCTAACCTTCTCTAGGAATATTAGAGTAAAATTGGAATTAGAAAGAGAAAGAAGATGAATAATTTATGGTTTAAAAAAAGCAAACCTTAACGATTATTCTATATGTTTAGCCATTCGTTTAAAAAAAAACTGCAAATATCAATTTATCGTTTAAAAAATATTAATTATTTGAGAAAGTAATGAATATGTATCCACAAAACTATAGTTATTGACTTTCAGTTTTTGTGAAGTGTAATACAGTGATGTCTAATAATAAAAAAGCATACATTTTGAATGTTAATTGCATAAAATCATTGAAAATATGCGCCTTCACATCCTTTAATGGAACTGCAGCTCTTTATTTCACAATTGCACCATATGTGACAATCTTTTCCGTAGTTAGGATAACGGCAAGGTTGTAGGCAGTTCTCACCAAAAATTCCAGCATTACATACTAAACAAAGATATTAATATATTTGATTTGCCAAATGAGTCTGACACGTCTGTTTCATACTTGGATATTTTACTTGAAAAAGACGTAAATGATAACATAACAACCAAGTTATCTGATAAACGTGACGTCTTAAACTTTTCTATCGTCAACTTCCCGGCAACATACATTGATCACCTGCATACGGAGTGAATACGAGGGTTGTCCAAAAACTTCGTTGACAATGACGTTTTTGTGTAAATAAATGGTTCTATAGAAAATCTGTTGTATATCAAAACAATTCTTATGAAAAAAAAAAACAAATTAGAATAAAATAATTTTTATTTGATGGAACTTAATATTTTAGTAATATATATATATATATATATATATATATATATATATATATATATATATATATATATATATATATATATATATATATATATATATATATATATTACTAAAATATTAAGTTCCATCAAATAAAAATTATTTTATTCTAATTTGTTTTCACAACAATGAGCACAGGGCAGGTAAGCTTACTCCTCCATGGTACCAGATCCCACCTCTGATGTTTCTTGGTTCTGTGTTTGTTTTGCTCCTATTTTGTTTTGTTATATTGAATACTGTTTGTTATCTCCATATCCTTCTTACACAGTTTATTACTAAAGTTTTTTTTCGGTAATGAATTTTTTAAAGGAGATGTCTTTGTTAAAATTCTACTAGTTAAACAAGGCATCAAACATTATGTGTTTTTTTTCAATTTTGTTGCTCCATTCTGAAGTCAGAAAATGGAATAATTCAAACAAATTTCATTTGATAACATACTTTATACCTTAATCAAAATTATTTCAAATGCTCAAACTGCATTTAGATTAGAAGTTCACATAGTTTAAAGTACTTATTATACTCAATGTCCTTTTTGCAGAACTCTTGTATCATATCAATGTATTTCAATCTACCGGTAAATATATGTATACAGATCAAGTTGTTAAGACTTAAATCAACAATGTTTCGAAATTGTCAGTTAAAATAACAGCATTATAATAGTCTCCCACATGGTACAATGATTAGAGAGTTTAGTTACCTTTAAAGGGGTTAAGCTCCAATGCGGAGACTCTCCTTCTGAAGAGACAATATTAACCAATATTTCATTTGACAGTAGAAGCTAACATAAAGAACCCTCATTAAAAAGGATATTTATATGTGAATTTTCAGCTCCGACACCATGTATGTTCTGTATTTACAATATTTCTCATATGGTCCAGTTACAATATGACTTTCTGACTTAAAGTAACAAAAATGTTATCAAAAAGTTATCAAAATAATAACGCAAACTTGCAATAGATGAATTGATAATTCTAAAATAAGGCTCATACTCAGATCGAGTGTCTAATCTAACAATCTTTATACATGGGCCTGATAGGCCATATTTCAGACAGTGTTTGCAAAGTATGTGTGGATGAATTTCTTTCATGTTATATATTAAGAGAGATTTTGATTGATTGTATATTGTTTAACGTCCCTCTTGAGAATTTTTCACTCCTATGGAGACATCACCGATGCCGGTGAAGGGCTTCAAATTTAGACCTATTTCACGGCACTCAGGGCCATTGAGCAGTGTGGGTTCTTTACCATGCCAACGCCTACCGTGACACGGGACCTACGTTTTTAAGGTCATATCCGAAGGACCCGTGACTTTCACTTCTAGTGCCGAGCGCTTGGCAAAGGAACAGTCACTACCTATGTTTTACCTTAGGTATGACCCGGCGCCGCGATCGAGAATCGAACCCGGGCCTCCCGATTACGAAGCGAACGCTCTACCACTAGGCTACCGTGACCGGTGAAGAGAGATTTCGAATCCTAAAACAAAATATCAAAGTTTCAGAAAAAATGAATTGGAGGAAAAATTTGACCTACCGGTATCTATTGTGTCCTACATCAGGAGTAACTTTTATCAGATACTCTGATTGTAAATACAGGACAAAAGACTTTCAAAACAATCAAAAACTTGGGAAAAAACGTTCGAGATCCATCTGTGGAAAATAAATGCTACAAAGAGTCAGATGTAAAAAAAAATTGGAAATACGCCATTGAGAGCAACGAAAAGTTGACTAAGTTAGCTCAAAGATCCAAATCGTGCTATCAATTTTATGAAGAATGCAATGATTATGATAACCCACTCAATTAATTGGTTTTGTGAGTAAGGTGATTAAAACAGGTAACAGGACGAATAACTTTTTTTTGACGTGGCTCCATTACGCGTCAACGTCATTGTCACGGTTGATTTAAAACCATTCAAGGCCCTCTCTATTAAGACGTTCTATAGGGGGGGGGGGGGGAATTACTAGTGACTGCAAATCAAGTTGTTGTTGCCTTTGTCCTTACTTAGGCAACATAAAATCCAGACCCCATGGGACTTCCGTCATTTTTTACAAGGTTGCACGATATGCATCTCGTCTACTGATACTGAAAACCAATTTGTATACCTTAAGTTCATCAAATGGTACAAGAATATCGTTGAAAAACTTTTCATTATCAAGTTATACTTTTTGGAGCTTTTAAGCATTTTTCTGATGTGACGTCATATATTTCAGAGTTTGCGTAATTCTGAGCACTAATTTAATTGCATAGTAACCATGATTTTCATATTACCAATTTTTGTGATTTTTATGCATGTGGAAAAAAATCGCATGTTATGCTACCCCGCGTTTATCCTTTCAGTAAATTTACAGGTTTACAATTTATTTGTAAATGAAATATTTTTTTACGATTTCCGCAAAAGGATATTCATCTCAAACAAAGATTTATTGCCTTTTAAGACCCTAATCATTTTTATCACATATCTTCCCCTTTATCCCGTTGATATAGCTCATGTGATATCGTTTTCGTATCAACACTATGTATTCGTACGCCGCGCGACTTGATGTAAATAAACAGATACATGTGTATGATAGAGAGAATGACTTAATTTGTCAAATTTCACTTTATTTGATGTATTTTAACAAAATTTCATTCCTGAACTAAAAAAATAAGCACTGAAATATTTTCTTTCTTTTATATTTGTACGAACTATTTCATACAGCGTAATTTTATTTATTACGTTATTTGGTCTGAGGTAACCGAAAAGGAACTTTGGATTAGAAATAACGACAAAATACACATCTATATAGTGAACAAAAATATGTGATAAAAAGAATCTCCCATGGTTTGTGATTTGATATGATTTTTATCCAACGAGTTGTGTGTTTTCTATCCCCGAGCCTTGGCGAGGGTATAGAAAACACACAACTCGTTGGATAAAAATCATATCACACCACAAACCATGGGAAATCCTATATATAACATACTCTCGTTTAAAGTCATAATTTCATAAGTTCTATGGTCAATACAATGACCTTGTCAGCAAAAACAAATTATAATTGAGTTTAATGTTAACTTGACGGTTTTTTCATACTTTGTATTAGTCCATTATGGATACAGTGAATTGACGAGGGATTTTCCGTTATTTCCCGATCATTACAAGGAACAGAAGAAGGTTGGGACTGATCGGCAGGGAGGCTCACTCATCCCTGTCACCATATCACACCTATAATATTTTGGATGTTCGTGTTTGCTCTGCTCCAATTTTCTATTCAATTTCTTTTATGGACTTTTTAGAAATACTGTTCGATATTTCAAAAAGTTTTATTACATATTATTAAAATTCAAAAATAAAAAAAAAATTCTGATTGCAAGATACGTTTTTCAATAATGTATAATTTAAGAATAGCTCTAAATAATGCTTTACGCATTTTGCATTATCTGTTCTTTTGATATGCTAAGCCAAATAAAAAAGCGGGATGGCCATGCATTTTGGCGATGTTATCCACAACTAATATACTATGTAACAGAAAGAGAAGAACTGCGATTGGTCAAATGTAGGAGACATTCGGAAGTCCCTATGATTAACGTACAGGAAATCAAAAAGCTAATAAGGCCCTGACAGCTGGGTATTGTCAAAAGTGGAAAAGCCTGTGAAAACACAGAACTGCACTGCAGGTCTGAATTTTACCCAGCAGGGGACAAAACACAGATGTGACATCTAGGTGTCATCAAGAGTAATTTAATAAATAATTGAACAACATGTAATGTACAAGTAATTCCAAATGAAATCGAGATGCCTATGTGCTGTTATATGTTAGACAAACATTTCTATTTCCTTTTTATGTGGAAATATATAAGCCATATAATTATTTTACGTTTACAGTCTTCAATTATATATGTTTTTGCTTAATTAACAAACCGTTGTATTAGTCATTTCCATTCTTACTGCTACAGCTTCCACACATCTACTTGTAGAGTTTTTTTTTGTAGTAAACAACAATTCATGCATATAGAGACATTATTAGCGCTTTTAATTTTTGAAGATTTAGGGGTAACACCATCTTTATTTGTACTTGTAATTGAATTCTATTTTACATTTACTTTATGAATGGCCATAATCAACCATCAATATGAATTTATGCCAAACTTTGTTGCTCTAAATCTTCTAAGCATTGAATTGAATGTATGGAATATTAATAAGGTAAACATAATTATGGCATACTAAAAACCATTTTGTTGAAAGATACATTTATTTTTTCATTCGTTTTTTTTTATTAACGTCCTTTCAAGGCGATTTTCAGCATTTTTTATTTTCGTCCTTGTTATTTTTTTGGGATGTGCAGAGTTGTCCCCTATAAAATGTTGCTATGAGTCTTAAGAAACCTCACCGTCTATGGAGTTGATCAACCCGATATGTTTCTGTAGACAGTCGGAAAAACTTAATAAATGTTTTTTCTGTATGTAGGCTAATTTTTGTTATTGGAGGCACAAATAAAAATAGAGAATTTAGTGAATTATATGCATAGTAACAAA
>NW_026929098.1:0-38034 GCF_032062105.1 Saccostrea cuccullata | reverse complement strand
TTGTCCTCAAGCATATGCAGTTAAGAGATAACTGCTAGGGAAATTGATTACTGCTTAAAAACTGCTAAGGAAAACTGTTTACTCCCAAGGTCCTAGCAGTTACTAGGGAGCAGTAAAAATCAAACTGCATGAAACTGTTTGAAAACTGCTAAAAATTAGTAAAACTGCTAAAGAACTGCCTAGTAACTGCCTATATAGGCAGTTCATTTTTCCATGGGATACATTATGAGTTTGAAACATTGTCGCACGTGAACAAAATAGTTATACACAAAGATACATAAACATCATGCTGACACGTGCATGTTTTGATCTATATGAAACAATTAACACTATTTTAGCAACCTAAAACTTGATTTACCGGTAGTCTGTATGGTGTAATTCTTCATTAGAAATACCATGTTTTTATTGTACCTTGTGTATTAAATGTGGTGCAGTTTCTAAATACATCAGAAATCACAACCATAAAAATGATTCTCTTGATATGAACAGAACAGTATTTACCTGAAGTGTGTATTATGATAGACTGGAGCTTGATGAAATGGACAATTGGCCATTTTCAATTTCTTAAGTTACATGTATTGATTCATTATACAGTCACATACTTGTATTTAGAGAACTTTTTATTAATGTGGACACGTCACCAACACAGTCTCATCCGAGGGACAAGTATCTATGTACTACATTGGATTCAGACCCGTGATGTAGGAATCAGCTCTTACTCCCCAACTCTAGGCGTGTCGCTCTAACCACTGGCAGTGTGACCCATTATGAAAATTTGACATAATACTTTAATGATCCCTAAATTTTATTGACTTGATAAAATGACTGATACACAAATAAGATTTTTGTAATCTCTCTGTTTATAGCTGTTTACCATTTGCCATATTTCTATCACTAATTAAATCAGTTTCAACAATGGCCACTGAAGAGTCCTAGTTCTGTGTTATTATACAAATGATCTTCCCTTGATGTAAAATAGAATATTAAATAAAATTAATTATCAAATGAATTATAATTTTGAATTGGAGAAGGCCTACATATCTTAAACAAACATAATTTAGATGTAGTCTTGCTTTTATGGAAAATTATAACTTATTTAATTTTTCTCACTCTCAGATATAATTGCATTTCAAAATCTTGTAAATTGAGGTTGTGATAGCCTGATAGGACTGCCACTTAGAATTAGACCAGAGTGTGACTGTGTCCATTTTAAAATGATACAATTTCCAATCATTTTTTCTTCTTTGTCATGTGTCCATTAGAATTTCACTGCATGTCAGGTGCAAGGAAATGGGCATGCAAGTGGTTTTGGGGACTTTTCTGAGCTCATGCTAAAAACAAAAAAAGTTATTACTGTTATGTACTGTACTAACTCGATCTATTTTAATTTCAGATATCCATGGAACAAATCATCTGAAAACTAAGAGAGGATGAAGAATACTTCTGTTAAAAAGTATGTTTTAGTAGTTAGAACTTATGTAACTCTATTTTAGGAAATTAAGGACTAAAGCACAGAGTTTATGTTTTTATTTTCTTTTGTTTTCTTAATCTCACTGTATAATTTAAAGCTCTCTATTTATCATAGTCAGTGGTTGTCAGTGTGTGTGTTGTGGGAGAAGGGGGGGGGGGTGTAAGCTGCTTTCCTCTACTTTTTAAGCTTTATATAATATCTTAATGAGTTCTGCATTTCCATCAAATTAACAGATTTTAACATTTTCTTAGAAAGTCTCATTTTGCGAGCTACCTACTAAAATTCTCTGATTTATTTAAAATAAGTATTTATAAACAGGCCTATTTATAGGTCACCTTAGTAAACTCAGGTGACCTATTAATATCTGTTTTTGTCTGTCGTGTGTTGACGTTTGAACATTTTCAGCTTCTTCCTTGCAACCGCTCAACCAATTTCAACCAATTTTGGTACAAAGCATCTACAATGAAGGGAACACAATCTGTAAATTTTATGATACCCCCCCCCTTCTTTTTTACTCCTGGACATCAAGCAGTCAAACTGTTGGCATGATTGTAATGAGCACTGAGTCATCTACCATAATTATGAAATTCATGGCCCCAAGGTCAGGGGTTCTAGTACTAGGGTTGGTCCATATAGCTCTTTGGAATTCATCAACCATTTATGATGAAAAAAACTTAAGATAACATGTAGAAAATTTTAAAATGTGTGGCCCCAGGGTTAGTGGTTCCTGTGGGGTGGGGTACACAACTGGTGGTTCTAAAATGGAATTGCATTTTATCTTTATTACTCTGATCTACCTTTGGGTAATGAGTAACCAAAGTAAGCATGCTAAGTGTATAATTATGAAAAACAATGGTGCATCTTTCAAAATTTGGAATTTCATGTCTTTTTAGCTCACCTCAACGAAGTTGGGGGAGCTTATGTAATACCCTCGGCGTCGGCGTCGGTGTCGGCGTCCCAGGTTAAGGTTAAGTTTTTTGGAGCAGTTTTCTTTTTAAGTACTTCTATGTCCTATATTGATTAGACATGCATGGAAGATGGTTCTAGTGTGTTTCATTGTACCAGTCAAAGTTTCAGATGCTGCAATTTCAGCAAAGGAATGACCAGGTTAATGTTTTTGGAGCAGGTTAACATTTTTGGTGCAGTTTTTGGTGTAGGTTTCATTTCCAAGTAACTGTAATCCCTATGTTGACCAAACTTACATGGATGATACATCTAAGGATGGATACTACCGGGCTTGCTTCGGATGCTGAATCTGACCTACATTTTCCGGTTGAGTGAACAGGTTAAAGTTTTTGGTGTAGGTTTCATTTCCAAGTAACTATAAGCCCTATGTTGACCAAACTTGCATGGATGATACATCTAAGGATGCATACTACCGGGCTTGCTTCAGATGCTGAATCTGACCTACATTTTCCGGTTGAGTGAACAGGTTAAAGTGTTTGGTGCAGGTTTCATTTCCAAGTAGCTATAAGCCCTATGTTGACCAAACTTGCATGTATGATACATCTAAGGATGCATACTACCGGGCTTGCTTCAGATGCTGAATCTGACCTACATTTTCTGGTTGAGTGAACAGGTTAAATTTTTTGGTGCATGTTTCATTTCCAAGTAACTATGAGCCCTATGTTGACCAAACTTGCATGTATGATACATCTACGGATGCATACTACCGGGCTTGCTTCGGATGCTGAATCTGACCTACATTTTTCAGATGAGTGAACAGGTTAAAGTTTTTGGTGCATGTTTCATTAGCAAGTAACTATAAGCCCTATGTTGACCAAACTTGCATGGATGATACATCTAAGAATGCACACTACCGGGCTTGTTTTGGATGCTGAATCTGACCTACATTTTCCGGTTGAGTGAACAGGTTAAAGTTTTCATCAAGAGATGAAAATTCTCAAATTTGCTTCAGATGCTGGATTTTGATAACATTTTCATGAAGAACTAGTTTAAATTTTTTATCTAGGTCTATTTCAAAGTATCAGATCAAAATTGCTTAAATATTTTCATTTTTGGAATGTGCACTTTTTGTTGGTTAATTGTGTGACTTTGCCTTACTTAAAGACAACATTCGTTGAGGTGAGCTCTGTAATCTCTGATTACCTATGTTTGTTTAAAACATGAACGAAATTCAATTGCGTGAAAGTTGTTACATGATACCTATTAGGTCTATGGGCCTCTAGTTGTTATTCAAAAAAAAATATTTGAATGAACAAGTAGATTGAAAGAAAATTCCTTAATTTATTCTGAAAATCAGGAACAAACCTTTGCATATATATTCAGGTACATTTAAAAAAAATCAAGTTTGTTTATTTCATTACCCCTAGTCAAGTGTTTAAAAGAGGCATCTTTAGTAAACTAATGATATTTTACACTTGATAAATTTTTAGATTTCATTTTAAATCATTCTGATAAAAAAATGCTTAAAATGTGAAATTAATCAAACAAAAGCTTGTACTAGAACAGCATTAGGGACTAGGTCCATCCAATTAATATTAAATGTTAGATACTGCCTAAATCTTACAACATCCTGTAGAGTGTCACGTCAGAGGTCAAATTCTATTAACCAATCAAATAGTCAACTGCAAAATTATTGTATTTCATATATTGGAACGAATAAGTTTAGAGTTGTTCCATATTTGACATCTGACATGACCTTCTATGGGATGTTGTTAGATGTTGTGTAGCGAGTAGATTGGGATTTTGTTAAACTATATTTATATATATTTTCAACTTGAACATGATATCATTTCTCCAATGATGAAAACAAGTCTCTCTATACTCAAGCATTGATATTTTTAAAGTCAACTGAAACTGGAACAGGTCATACATGCAGACTACAGTGATGTGTTGCACAGTTCCGAAAACATCCAGCCACCACTAGCATAAGCATGATAAGTGTAAGTGGGTCATCAAAAAATGAGAACCACTCAGGGACTTTTCTGTTGGTTGATGATGGACTACAAACTGAATTTTTAACAAAGGAATCCACCTTGGTGCTTATTGGCTACTTATGATGTGAACTTGTGCATTTATTATATCAAGTAATTTTACATTTCCTTGCTAATACTAGACTTGCATAAACCGAATTCAGGTTTAGTTGATTGATTGCAGTAATGCAGTTCTAAGTTCCTCTCGCAAGATTAAATCTCTGATATATGAGACATCATTAAATGCAGACATTTTCTCTGTCCTCCTGTCGTGACTTGAGGGCTCGGACTTAGCTGTAAAAATGTTTATGATGCAAGAGAAAAATGTTCAATCCGATGTATGTAAATATTGGTAATAACATTAAATATTCTTTGAAAACTAGTGTTAGTGTGTTGTTGTTTTTTCCAATATGAGAATTCAGGGGGAAAATGACTTTTGTTTGAAAACCAGGGCTAAATTGTGTAGTCAATACTACAGTTTCCGTTGCGGAAACCTATGGTATACCCTATGTATATCAATATTGTAAACGCATACTTGCGTATACCTCAAGTTTCAGCAAGTTTCTGTTGCGGAAACCATTGGTAAACCATATGTATTTCAACCGTATACGCATACTGAAACCTTGTGTATACCTCAAGTTTCAGCAAGTTTCAGTTGCGGAAACCTATGGTACACCATATGTATTTCAACAGTATACGCCTGCTGAAACCTTGCGTATACCTCAAGTTTCAGCAAGTTTCAGTTGCGGAAACTATTTGGATTCGTGGACACCTTTGATTTCCGCACTGCGGAAACTTGATGAAACTTGAAGTTTCCGCACTGAAACTTTGCAGAAACTATTAGTAACCTTAAGTTTCCGCAGAGTTTCAGTAGGGTTTCAGCCATGCGGAAACTGTATTTTTCATCCAGTGTAGGTATACATGTATTTGATAATACAGGAAAAACAATCGTTAGAGGATTCTTTTTCTTTGATTTTTATCCTTATGAAGGTAAAAAAGATAATCAATTCGTGAAAATACGAGAGAGAGAGAGAGAGAGAGAGAGAGAGAGAGAGATGATTATGTTTAAAGCATCCCGTGTCCTTATTAATTTTGCTAATAAGTATAAAAAGAATTTTATTTCATTTTTGACATGCAACATTTTCCCATATATTATTAATACCGAGGTATACTTAATTATTGGATAAGTATTGATATATACTTTAGGAGAAAGTGTGTTCCCTAAGTTGTTATTTTCTTAAAGATATTTGCTTTTAATTTCTTGAACTTTATTTGACTTTTCCTAAACCGTGTCGTCAAACAATGATTGTAAACATTTATGTTGCAATTAAAAAATCAATAAAATCAATGTGCACTAGATGTACATTTTATATGTATTATGAAAAATCAATAGTCATTATTTATAAAGATACACGATCGACAGAAGCATTTAATGAGTCAAAATCAGCATGCATCGAGCATTGAATGGAAAGTCAAAATTTTATTTTTTCAAAAGCTTTTGGTATAAGAAAGATTTTGTCTTACCTAATGCTAATTGCCAATAAGTTATAGACATATATGTATTTTTCGGTTCAAAAATACTGTGTATGAATTCTTTTGACTGTAATTTATCATAGATATCCGATTTTAATAACAAGGGTTATACTCAAACATTTTTACTGAAATCAAAACAGCAAATTATCTGAAAAATAAAGTTATGAAAAACTCTTGAAGTAAAACCTGACGAGATAAATCATGAAGAGTTATTCTTCTTGTCTCATAAAAGCCTTTTACCTTTTGTGACATGAAATTAGACACAAGTAACATCTTTTTAAAAAGCTTGCCAGTCTACATCAATCAATGTCTGCGCGAGAAGGGATACACATCTGGAGCAATAGCTTTGTGGGTTTAAAATATGTACTAACTATCTATTTTGAAAACCTTGTATAAATGAAAATCTCATTGTATTTAACTTGTAAAAAAAAATCATTTCTACACTGCATACTTAATAGTTGTTTTTCTCTTGGTGTTTTCCTCAGGTGGAGCGGTCTGCCCTTGGATCTAAATTACTTTCTAGCTGCATTGCAACACCTATTAGAAAATTTGTTATCAAATCATGAATTGTAAACATTTTAAAAGATAGATATAATTTGATACATATTTTTCTAGTTTGTATTTTGTCCACTGAGGTAAACAGTAGTAATGTGTGTTCATCAATATTTTTGAGTTAAATTAAATAAAGAAAGTGGTATCTCGATAAGATTTCTTTATTATTTGCACAAAAATGAAATATTTATTAGAATTTCAGTACATATCTAACCTATTAAAACCTAAAAAAGCAAATCATAATGCTCGGGGGTCATCAGAATGATGCGATATTGAACACGTCCAGCACAAGCGTTAATTTGAATACCGATACATAAAAATATGAGGAAATGTTTAAGATATATAATAAAGGAATTATTGAACTTATATTGGTGAATATTGGCACAAACTGGCTGTTAAAATGCAGAGCTTGAAGACATATATGGTATATATTGCTGAATACATACATGGTATATATTGCTGAATACATATATGGTATGTATGGCTGAATACATACATGATATGTATTGCTGAATACATATATGGTATATATTGGTGAATACATATATGGTATGTATGGCTGAATACATATATGGTATATATTGCTGAATACATATATGGTATATATTGCTGAATACATATATGGTATGTATGGCTGAATACATATATGGTTTTTATTGCTGAATACATATATGGTATGTATTGCTGGGCAGAGCTTGAATAAATATATGGTATGTATTGATGAATACATATATGGTATGTATTGCTGGGCAGAGCTTGAATACATATATGGTATGTATTGCTGGGGTTATTTACTTTGATTTTTGTAGGACCAGTTGTAAAGATAAAGATGATTATTTATTTATTGGATTATAGAATCTGCTGAACCTCTATCACTGTGTTGTCTTGTGTTTAAATAGTTTAAATATTTTTTTTATGAAGTGAACACTTGTTTTCACCAACATAAATAAGTTCACAAACATTAGACGACATTCAGTAGACAGCGTCATAGTAATTAAGTTGATGCAAAATTAAAAGTTTGAACCACATTAAATGTAGAGCTATCTCTCTTCTTTCGTCTTAGAGAGGCTGTTTGTGACACAAAGAAAACCATAATGTAAAAGGCTGGAAGTAAATAAGTTTTTAACAAACTGAATCTATACAGCTAACGTAATGAGTGGAATGAATTTTCACAACGTAATTTTTTTTTTAATCATAGCGTAAATCATTAGGAAAATTAGTAATACAAACATATACAAACTGATTTTCCTCTAAATACCTATTGATGAAGGAGGCTAGTCTGATGCCTGAACATATAAGAATACTAGTATCTTATTAATGACATTGTATAAGTTTTGATAATGACACTGATTTAAACAAATTTTATAAGACAAACCATGTTTAATTCGTCAAAATGAGAGAAAGAGAAAAGAAAGATATGGAAATAACGAATAGTATTCAATATCAAAGTCCATAAAACAATACAGAATAGGAGCAGAGCAAACCTCCGAAAATCAGAGGTGTGATCAGGTGCCAAGGCAGAGTGAGCATCCCCTGCTGACCGGTCACACCCGCCGTGTGCTCCTTGTCGTGAAATAACGGAAAACCGTCACCAATTCAGTGTAAAAATAATGGATAAACAATTAGTATGAAAACTTCAGTCAGCATTTGTCTCAATGATAATTGTATTTGCTGACAATATCATTGTATCAACCATAGCATTTTTACGTAGAGCATGCTCTATCGATTTAAATGAGATAAATATATACACAGCGTATGCAGATGACGAAGGTATATTGCTACATAAGTAAGGGAAGTTGACGTTTATCATATAGCTTGTTAGATTACCATTAAAGTTTTTTAAGTAAAATATCCACGTATGAAACAGATTACAGTGATGATATTCATCCATTTGTATAAATATTTTATTATTATACGTGTAGCTTTGTTTAATGAATAAAGGAAAACAGACTAAAACAGAACTCAAACAAAATTCTCTTCGATAAGATAAAATGCAAACATTGACACATTTCAAATCTGTTTGAGAATGATTTTTTTTTCAAGAAACACAGGGATTGACATTAATTAAAAGTTATCTAGAAATCAAAACGGTACTATTGATTATCTTCTCATCCATTCAGTTACATGAACCATTGAGAAAATAACTTTATATTGATTACGACAGTAGATATTGTATGAATTATATCCCTTTACACTGTGCTGAAATCAATACTGAAGTTGAATGAATATTAATTCTGACGTACACTACATGATTTTACTCTTGATATCCGTTCAAAAAGGTGTTGACCTTACTATTTGGTTTTAAAAACTCTGTCTGAATACAAACTATGAATTTCTGTTAAATAATTAAATAAGTATTCAATTCTATTGAAATAGACCGAAGTTCACAATTTTATGTTTTCTGTCAATGTTTAAAAAAATTAATTTGGTTCTTATTTTCTTTACAAAATTGAAGTGTTTTGCTGAAATACATGAACGGTTTTAACTTTACTATAAAATTACCGTATAACGTGTGCATTTTTTCTTACGTGCTGCTAATTTTTTTACTAATTTGTACGAGATTTATTAATCCGTAAAATTTAAACGCATAACATTTCACAGAAGTTAAAATTTACAGCAGTAAAAATTACCCGTTATACGGTAAATATTTGAATGAAATAGGTAAATTATTTATGGTAATATAATTGTTTATTTGCTGTCATTTACTAAAATCCAAATCCATCAGTCGTGTTTTTGTATGCATTGTTCTTACGTAGAGCATGCCCTTGCGTGTCGAATCAGCTAAGATATATACTGTCGTTATGCAGGTGCTGAAAGTATATTGCTGCATAAGTAAATGAGGTTGACGATAGAAAAGTTAAACTCATCATATAACATGAGAGTTAACCTTTTAAGAAAAATATCCAAGTATAAAACAGATGTGTCTCAAGCTCACCAGAATATATCCTATCTACGTAGGAATGGGAATTACCATTGTTTACGTCGTAGATACATGTATATCTGAATGTTGAGTTGAAGACCACAGCGCAGCGACGGTATTTACCGATTTCTATCAATATTTTCGTATTACACGTGCAGCTTTGTTGAATGAATTAAGGAAAACAATCATAAACAAAAATTAAACGGAATTCTCTTCGATTAAATTAAATGAAAACATTGACACATTTCAAATCTGTTTGAGAATGATTTATTTTTTCAATAAAACACAGAGACTGATATTAATTTAAAGCTATCTAGTATTCAAAACGGTGCTATTGATTATCTTCTCATCCATTCAGTTACATGAACCATTGAGAAAATAACTTTATATTGATTACCAAAGTAGATATTGTATGAATTATACCCCTTTACACTGTGCTGAAATCAACACTGAAGTTGAATGAATTTTAATTCTGACCTACATTGCATGAACTTACTTTTGATATTCGTTCAAGTATCGAATCAGACACAAAGGTGTTAATCTTACCATTGGTCTTTATAAAGTCTGTTTGAATACAAATGATGAATTTCTGTTCATTAATTAAGTCAGTATTAAATTCTGTTGCAACACAAACCGAAGGTAACATTTTTTTTCCTGTCAATGTTTAAAAAAAAATTAATTGGGTTTTTATTATTTCTTTTACAGAATTGAGGTGTTTTGCTGAAATATATGAACGGTTTAAACTTTAATATCAAATTTTATCCCATGTTTACCCCTTTATCCCGTGGATATGACCCATTGGATATTTTTTTCATATCCCACACTTAAGTGCAGTTATGACGTCACAATGGTTTTTGCGTTAGCGTGATGAAGTAAAATAAAGTGGAGTGCTATACAAAACAGTGTATAACATCGGTTTTGAAACATTTATCATGGGATAAAAAAATCCTCCTATGATATGTAGTTGGATATGATTTTTATCAAACTCGTTGTGTGTTTTTATGTGTTAAAAATCACACAACTCGTTGGGTAAAAATCATATCAAACTACAAATCATGGGAATTCCTATGTATATATTTCAATTAAATAGGTAAATCATCTATAACAATTCAATTGTTCATTTGTTGACATTTACTTCAATCATAAGCCATCGATCTTGAACTGTTTTGTATGCATATGGTTGAGGACAAAACATATATTAGATGATTAATTAATCAAAGGTATGTTGTAATGCCAAGTAATGATTCATATCTTTCTTTCTTACAATTTGGGGAATTTTCGTTTTTCTAAAACATTTATATGAGAAATTTTGGAGTATATAAGACGCACATGTGTAAACATTTTATCACCAAATAAAACCTAAGCACATAAACTAATGAATGTTTGTATATATTCACTGAAGGGATCGATTTCATTTGAAATTAAAAGTCCAATTAAATACAAATTGAGTATTAACTGGTCAGTTCCTTGTAATTGTACTAATGAAATATTGAGATAACTAACTTTCGTTCAAGCTGAACTTCATTTAAATAACACATATCGGAGCTGACCCATAAGCAATTCAACATGAAAATAATGGTCGAACAATTACTGTCAAATCACATATTTTCTAGGGGTCAAACTTTTGTTGTTTGAGTAAAATATATTAGTTCATGGAGAATTTATTTCGTGCATGAAGAATTGATCAACTAAGAACCAGATATGTCAGACTCAAAGGTATTTTAAATTTTGAATTCACTGGGATATATTAAGTCGAAATATCACAGAGGCAGCTATAGATTATTGATTTTATTATCTAATTGAGGAGTCATTAGGAGTTTACAACAATAACACAATGAAGCTCTATTTCATCATATAATTTTGCGCATATTTAAGCAATTTCATTCATTTCTAACATAGGTAAAATGCATTTATTCTTCAGAAAAAAAAAACAATTCACTTTGCTTAAACAGAGACACTGTTGTTTTCTTTTATTTGAAATTTACAGGTAATAAGGAATTCAATAACATATTATCCGACATACCTTATCCTAGCATTTTTATTCTATTATTCATTGTGAAATTAATTGCATTTATTTTCTTTTATCTACTTCAGAGGGCGGATTTTTTAACAACAAAAACTACCCTACAACTCTTTCAACAGTGTTCTGTGTTTATAACTTTCTGGAAAATTTCATTGGAAGGCTGTACATCTGTGGATCAGATTATGTGTTGATTTTAAGAAAGAACATGCTAGAAATATTATAGAGAAAGCTGGAATTCCAAGAATAACAAAAAATAATTTTGGTAACACTTATGGAAAAGCAACAGTTTGAAAATTGAAGTCAGACAATATTCTTTTTTGTATATGATATTTCGAATGGTCAATTTATTATCAGATAGAATTCAGCAATATCATGATTAATAAATTAATTAATATAAATCTCTAATTGTTCTCATTTTTATGCGAATTTTGTTTAAGAAAACAAAGAGCACCAGCTTGCCTATATGCCAAATTTATATTCATATCATACGTGTATCATACACCTATATCAGATGCATTTTAGATATAAAAATTTCAGATGTTTTTTCGAAATGAAATCTGTCTCAAATTTTACGAAATTCGGAAAGGATTGAGAAAGGTTGGGAAAACGTCCCAATTCTGCGCCCTCTTGTAGTCTCTGTTTAAGATTAAAATCAAATAAAAGCCAAGTTTTAAAACAACCATTATTTTTTGTGCCCGACTACAGAATATCAAATTTGTTTCTGTGTTTTTGTTTTTACATAATATAGACGTAGAACTTTTTAGTTTAGGAAAATGAATTCGTTAATAAACCAAAGATTCCTTTTAATAAATCTTTGTTTTGGCCAGAAAAAAACCTACTACTACTACTACTTAAAGGTCTATGTATGTATGCTTAATAAATCAGTAATTAAACTTCCAATTTATCCTTAATTAAAGTAGACGAACATTTTCAAATGTAGCATTGTATAAATAAATTATATGGTCCCAGAGAACGGAATCTCATTTATATTATAATTAAACTAAATATTTGAAGACATGTTGCAAAAATATTTCCAAACTTTGTACCCATTATATTGCATTTGAAATATTCATGTGAAACACACTCAAAATTCGTGATAAGAGGAAACTATACAAAATATGATAGCTTTATTTTCTTTGATTTTAGAAAACTTAATGTCTCTATGAACGTCTGATCCCCATAGGACTGGATAAAATCAGACAAAAATTAAACGAGGTGTAAAACTACATCAACAATTGTTAAATTCGATAATTTTTTCTAGATACTGCCTTTAAAAAGCTTTTTTTTCATATTAACATTTTTTTAATATTTCCAGATTGATTTTTCGGTTACTGAGGGGGGGGGGGGGTTTACTTGGTCAGTCGTTTGTTTACCAAGGGGTGTAAAATTAAGATTAAGGCAACAAGACCTTTAACATGATCATTCACGTAACATTCACATTTGTAAAAAAAAAATAAATAAAAAACAAACAAAAAAAAAAAAAAACACCGATAATGTAATAATAAATTGGTTTTTAATATGTGTGCAATGCTCTCATTTTATTTTAAGAATATTTTGAGCAAGATTAATTCAATATTCATGCATATTCATCAATTTCATTTTTGCTATGGAAATTTGAATATGTTGGCGAAATGTATTCCTTTGGTACGCCAATATCTTCTGTGTGACTTAATAAATGCAGCAAACATTCAAGCTGTTTTTAAAAAAATGCCTTTAAAGCTAACAGAAAGCTGATGTACAGATGAATAATGGCCCTCATCGAATAATGACCGGTGGGTCATTTTTCAACGACAGAAAATGATCCCCCACTGGTAGAAAAAAATCAGCTTTTGTAGAAAAAGAGCACCAGGGAATTTTTTTTTAATTGTGTGTACCATAAAAAATTGAACCGTTGAAAGAGAACCTCTTTTAGAATCATCTAAACTTCCTACGTTTAAATTGATGCAAAGCATCAGATCGACCGATATTTAATTTTAGCATTTTCAAAATTTTTTACAACGAATCCATAGGAAAAATGAAAAAGAAAATACATATACTATGCATGGTTCTTATCTCAATGTATTCCATTGGTATGCCAATATTTTCTATGTTTCTTTATTAATGCAGCAACCAACCATGCATTTTAAGAAGCTAACAGCAAGCCTGTTTTGTTAAAATGTAGATAACCGTCGATGACAAATACTATCAAGTGCATACCCTTTGTCTGATAAATTACAAAATGGCAAAATAATATCAATTAGATTACGGAGTAATTACGTATTGGATATAAGGATCCCTGGCCTAATGAATCTTTATTTTCTAGTTTTTTTTTTAAATAAAAGGTCAAGGAGTTTAATCAGATATGGTACCCATCGTGGCCTCAAAAATATTTCAAAAAAAAAAAATCATAAGTAATGTTTTTTTTTTTTCATCTTTATTAACGAATATAAACTATCTTTATTCTTGATAAAATTTATATTAAAATCCGTGTTTTATTTTTAATTTTGAATAAAATTGGCAATATTCACACCTGGGTATATGTTTATTTCAAATGTATCGTTTCTACCGATATTATAACAAATACTAAACTTCTGTATAGTCATTATCCTCTATATTATCAGAAGGTAGGGAGGTAACTGATTTAATATTATAGAAGGTAGAGAATATCTTGATTTTAAATTATCAAAAGGTAGAGAGAAATTGATTTAATATTATCAGAGGGTACGATTGTTATTGATTTAATGTTATCAGAAGGTAAGGAGAAAATTGATTTTTTTTAATGTTTAAAAGTTACAACTGTGAGAAGCGTACCTGTTATTTGGTAAGACGGTATTGTCGAAAGGAATAAGGTTTTCAGCCAAGAATCGTCCAAGTTTTCTTTTATTCAAACTTTACAGAGATTTACCCTGTAGGTAGTTTGAACGTCATGCTTCTCATTGATTTTTTTCTTTCTTGATATATACGAGTATTATACTTTTTAAGGGCGGTAATTTAAAGTTTGATGTAGTTTTGATTGAAATACATCTTTTAAAAATATGTATGTTCTCAGATATCATCAATACAATCCAATATCTGGTGGAGAATAATCAAACGACAGAAACATGTTTCCTGTAGAAAGCAACCTCCATTTTTTGTATTTGTTCTCAGATGTGTTTTATAGCTAAAAACTGAGCCTATCAAATATCGAAATGAAACACTTCCAAATGGAGATAATTAACAGTGTTTAAGCTTAATGGTTCATTAAATAAAGCTACCCGGTAATCAGGAGCAGCGCACACACGTATCATTAAAATATCAAATCACGTGCCATGGAGGACTGAGTATCCCCTGCCGACGGTCACATACGCAGTGTGTGCGTTGTCATTATGAGGAAATTAAAAAAAAAAAATGGCAATAAATCAGTATGTAAGAAATAGGCATAAGTTGCACAGACAAAATGGATGTGGAATCAGGAAGATCAGGCTTTGAAAATGTAAACAAGATTTTTTTTTTCTTTTTAGAACTGTTACGGATTTCCCCCATGACCAAAATAACCCACAGATTGGATCACCCCAATTATGCCCTGAACATTTAACCTACGTATCGTAATTTTATTTGTAGATATCATGGGAATATTACCAATCATCGTATATCATTAATGTATGCTTTATAACTGATTGTCTATGTTTATTTCATGAATATCGTTTGGTTTTATTGTACAAACCCGAATTTCCTCCACAGATCGTAATGACTTATGGCCGTCTGTTAGTTAAAGTTAAACCAAAAGTTAACCAAAGTTAACCAAAGTTACAAAGTTTTCACCATAGTAAATCAAAGTTCTAATGTTTTTTTGTAGATACTTTAACAACTTATATATTTTAATTAAGTTTTTTTTTATTAATTAAACTGTTTTAAGGGGGGTTATATTGGGTTTGATGGGGCTGATTTTTATTGTTCATCTTAATTTGAATATGAAAAGTGATTTATTTAAATGCAATGTGTTTATTTAACATTAGAAAAAACATGTTGACTGAAGTAAATGTAGCTAATATTATAAATATCTCAATTTTTATCTTCTAGTAATTTTTTTCTCCATAAATATAAAATTAAGTTTTATCTGCACAAACTAAAATTAAATAAATTAAAGAAATACTGCATATTTATCGGTGCAAGAGACAATTTTTACATTAAAACCATTTCTTGTATTTTGTTCTATTTGGAGGACGGTTCGGGTTTTTAAAAAAAAATGTTCTGAAGCTTTAATGCATTTTAACCTTGAAATTTATACAATATACAGAATGGGAAGCAAAACCATAATCCCATGGGTTTATAGTGCTTAATCAAAGTTCCAAAGGTTTCTCTAAAGTATATCAAAGTTCCAAAGTTTTCACAATAATAAATCAAAGTTCCAAAGTTTTTACCATAGTAAATCAAAGTTCCAAAGTTTTCACCAAAGTTAATCAAAGTTCCAAAGTTTTCACCATAGTAAATCAAAGTTCCAAAGTTATCACCATAGTAAATCAAGGTTCCAAAGTTTTCACCATAGTAAATCAAAGTTCCAAAGTTTTTACTATAGTAAATCAAAGTTCCAAAGTTATCACCATAGTAAATCAAAGTTCCAAAGTTTTCACAATAGTAAATCAAAGTTCCAAAGTTTTTACTATAGTAAATCAAAGTTCCAAAGTTTTCACCATAGTAAATCAAAGTTCCAAAGTTATAACTTTGGTACTATAGTTAACTATATTAAACTATAGTTAACTATAGTTTACTATGGTATTTTTTTGTTAGGGTATAGCCGTTTCCAGCTAGATCCCTATCAAATTGAAAAATGATCCCCCAACGAGGCCCAATTTTCAATGCCTATAATATGTATATATATGCAAAACATTCGTTATCGGTGTCTATGTTACACCTACATATATGTATTTGCATAATTGGTTAAAGGTGGAAAACTTTCAATAATAGAGCCTCGTCGGATAGAAATCGACCTCATGGCAAAATTTATCAAATTTGAGATTTCTGTGTATTTAGATTATCAATGTAAAATCATTACAAAAACTGAAAACGGATTCAAAATATCTACATATATAGCAAACTTATAACATTTTGAAATTGGTATGTTTGCAAAATTAACTCTGAGCATATCGAAGTTTTTTTCACGATTCAATTGTGAAGTCAATGTTATTTTTCAGTTGTTCGGTAGGGGCATCTGTTATGGTTTAATAATCCAAGTGGCCATCATGTCTAAGTTAGACGAATTGCTTAATTAATCACAAAAACATATTATTATGATGTACAATCATAAAAATGTGTTAACTGTATTTTAAATCCTTTAAAAAAAAAAGAAAATTCACCCCCCCCCCGCGCAAAAGATCTTTAATTTTTACTTTTCTTTCTTTCGTACCAACAAATTCTTCTCTATGAACAACTGAACTTAACAATATACAATGTAAAGATCTACACTATGTTCCCTTTATTTATGGTAAAGCCTATATCCTCAAAGAATGCAGGTTATTTTACACACTGCGTTTAATTTTACGTAATCACCATTTCAAGGAAAAGGGAACCAATGAGATCGAGTCCAAATTTACCGGGATTCGAATTTGATCTCAGAAATACCTTATTTTCTTACAGAAAATATATGAATCATGCAGCTAATAAAATCACAAATGAATGAATGCTACAATAATATTATTCTTAAGTTAAATTATAAAAAAAAATCACATCGAATTATATATATATCGTGATGACGTGAAATCAAACATGGTGTGATATAACACTATTGTTATCTCATTTTATTAGGATCCCCCCACCCCTAAAACCTTTTCTACTGCAGCCACTTCACCTTTTAATAGTTAGTTCATATACGCCCTCTTTTCCTCCCCATCATTCTCGCTTGGTTGTAATTGGACGGATAAAATATATTAACCACTATGTGCCTCACATAATCACCTCCTCCCACTTCCAAATAAACCGTACCAAATCGTATTTCCAATTAATTTCTTTTATACATAATTTAGACATATGAATGAAAAAATAGCATATCATGTAAAACAGTTTATCATTGATTGATTGATTTTTGCTGAACAAAGAGTCGACAAGATATCAGCCATTATCGGATGTTTTTTTTTATCTGTTGTATGCAAAATACAAGTAGTTGTTAACCTTGACATAAATGGAACTATTTTAAGGTTCTATCCGACGGACTGTAATTTCAGAAATATGTAAACCGTTAAAAAAAATTATATGTGTTCATAAACAAAATATCTCATAATGTAAGCGATTGAATTCTATTCAAGTAGACTTTAGCTAGGGACATATTTTGTAGCGGAAGATTTTTTAGACGAAAATGATCAGTTTTCCTCTTTTGAACTATGACAGTGCTTTTAATTTTGGATTCCCATTTTTCCAATGCTGGTTGGACACAAAGCTGTTTTTTGCAGTGAAATGTGTTATGTTGGATCTGAAATATCTATCAAATTATTTCTTATGAATTTTTCAACAAAGTGTGACAAATATATTAAATATATTCTGAAAATATCGGGAAAAATTGAGTCAATTTTAACGTAAATTTGACACTTTTTAGTAATATCTAATAATTTACATCATATACCCCCATTTTTAACGTTCTTTTCTAAATATTCAAGACAACTTTGACCTATTTGATTAAACTCGGAAAAAGTTTAAGACTTTAATATGATTTTCTTGCTTATTAAATTTTCAATGCCAGAAAAACCACATTAATTAGTGCAAAAATGTCAAATAATTGAATATGCGAAACATACTTAATGTTCATTTTGTTTCATGCATTAAGGGGATGAAGGATGTATGGTCACGTGACTCAGTTTAATTACGTCATAATTTCTGATAAAATATGTACAAAACGAGATTGAAACCACAGTACTTGTATAATTTTTTGACTGTTTGTTTGCGTTCACCATCTAGTATAAAGATATCTGAAAACATTCAAAATTTCTTGCAAATATTATCAAATTACGGAATAGATTAATCCACTCTGTCGTTTCCCTACTCTGCGCGTCCAGTGCGTCTTTGACGTCATAGTGGATCTCTTAGTTCAGTAAGATCATGCACGGTAAAAACGGGTAGTATAAAATCATAAAAACGGGTCATAATATGTACATGGTAGGGTATTTTGTTAATTTCAGACGCAAAAATATTTTTACATGGTTGTTGACGGTAAAGTTCCGTGGGTTTGTCTTATTTCGCTTATTTCAGGAATGTGTGACGTCATAGTTGGGTTTTCCCGTACTCGAGAAATGTAAACATGACACGTTTTTCTCATGATCATGACTCGTTTAACTTTGCCCCGTGCAATATTGAGCTCAGCTTCACCAATCGATATTTTTACAGTTAATCAATACAATGACGACCTTGAACTTGGACGTAAATTTTCAAATATTGAATGATAGGATTTTTTGCAAATTAATTTTTTTATGGTTTAAGTTGTCCGAAAAAAGTCGTAAATTTCCGTCTCCAGATGTGGTGTTACAAAAGAATCTTGCTTTTTCGAATTTTTAACCCTATTCATACTCTAAAATATTTTAAAAGACACATTTCCGCTGGTATATTTTTTATGTATGGTGAAAATTTTCAATTTTCGACCGAGTAATGGACCCAGAAACACGGAGAAAATAAATTCTGCTCAGACACTGTGGGGTATGGTATTTGTCACTCAATATCTCAGAAATAAGTCTAGAAACCTATTGATATGTCTGCTTTATAGTATGTAGGACATACTAAATAAGATATATACAAAATATGAAAAAAAATTAAATGACAGGTATTTTTTCAGCTAAAGGTCCTTCATCCTCTTAATTGGATAAAAATATTCGAGGGAAAACGTTGAAGATGTATTTTTTTAATTAGACAAAAATTTCAGTTCAAAAAGGACATATTAAAAGCACTATAGCGCCAAAATAAGCATATTGACCCCCGTTTTTTCATTTGAATTTTAATTAAACTATGTACTAGTATGTAGAAACTAAAAAATATACTTGGTAAAAAAAGTTTAAGACTTTAAATATCAGGATCGAACCTCGTTAAAACAAGCACTTTGAATGCATTTTTGGTCAATGGCATATTTAGATATTTCCCAGGTCTATGCCAGTTTTTTTCCCAGGGAATGAAACTTTATAGCATGTTTGAAAAAGAAAACCACCCATATGCATGTCGACTCGTTTGGATATTTCAAATCAAATTTACTATGAAACTTTAAAGTCTTACAAATTGGTGCTAAAGTTGCATTTTAAGGTGTAATATTGTATAATTGCTTACGTGAATTATTGGCATTTTTAAACGACAGGTTTTCAATTATTGTTTTTTTTCTCAGTTACATTTATGTAAGGAAAAAAACTTCATCTTTGTGTCTGCCCTAACTGGACATACCACTGCCATAAGACATCAACAATTAACTTTGAAAAATATAATTAGTGAAGCATAGTTTATTATATGAATAAAAAAGGATGATGCTAATTAAACGTTAGATAATTCATTGATATATTCGTGTCTTAAGCGATTTTATTTTGATGGTGCTAGTCCACGAACTTTCCAAGAACACACCTCCTAAACATAAAACATAGAAGTCACAGAAATGTAAGCTTGTGATCAGTTTTTTCAGAAGTAAAACCATCTTAAAATTAACGAATTTCCAGCAGAATTAAGAAAAGTTTGGAAAGCATTCCACTTCCGCGTCCTCTTGCATCTATTTAAGCTTTCAATCAAAATTATGGGGTTTTTTTTAACAAGAATATTTTCTTGTTCTTTTAAGAAGTAGACCTTTTAAAAAGACAAATACGTTTATAAACCAGAAATTCAATGCTGTATCAAAGTCTTTATGTTGACCAAAAACCCCATAAAAAACTAACTATGGTATGCTGAATAATTTAGTGATTTAACATCTAGGTAAAAACAATCTCAATGTAAAAGAAAGAAAGATGTCAATAACATAATTTTATCCTTTATGAGAGTAAACGAACATTTTCAAACGTAGTATTCATTAAATAAATGATACAGTCAAACAAAACCGGATCTGATTTTTATGATAATTAAACTAGATGTGTTTAAGACTCATTTGTATGATAATTAAACTAGATGTTTTTAAGACTCGTGGCGGACATATTTCCAAACTCTGTACCCATTTAAATGCATTTGAAACATTCATGAGAAACCCACTCTAGATTCTTGATAGATAGGAAGAGGATAAATAATATTTCAGCTGCATTTCCTTTAATTTGTAGAAAATTTAATTTTTCCATGAACGTCTGTTTCCCTTAGGAATGAATACACACCAAACACATTTGGATTGAAGTTTGATAAACAATTCATTAAATTCGACAAGTATTTTTAGAAACTGTTTATCAAAATCTTTCCTTATGTTGAAACTTTTTTTTATTTTTCCGGATTTCTGAGTGGTGGGGGTTGCTTATTTGGTCAATAGTTTGTCTACTAGGTAGGCTATGGAACAGGATATAAGTAATAAGATTGATAACATGATCATTCACCTACCTGTCACATCACATAGAACAGGATATAAGCAATAAGATTGATAACAAGATCATTCACCTACCAGTTACATCACATAGAACAGGATATAAGTAATAAGATTGATTACAAGATCATTCACCTACCAGTCACATCACATAGAACAGGATATAAGCAATAAGATTGATAACAAGATCATTTACCTACCAGTCACATCACACAGAACAGGATATAAGCAATAAGATTGATAACAAGATCATTCACCTACCAGTCACATCACACAGAACAGGATATAAGTAATAAGATTGATAACAAGATCATTCACATACCAGTCACATCATACAGAACAGGATATAAGTAATAAGATTGATAACAGGATCATTCACCTACCAGTCACATCACATAGAACAGGATATAAGTAATAAGATTGATAACAAGATCATTTACCTACCAGTCACATCACATAGAACAGGATATAAGCAATAAGATTGATAACAAGATCATTCACCTACCAGTCACATCACATAGAACAGGGTATAAGTAATAAGGTTGATAACACGATCATTCACCTACCAGTTACATCACATAGAACAGGATATAAGTAATAAGGTTGATAACACGATCATTCACCTACCAGTCACATCACATAGAACAGAATATAAGCAAAAAGATTGATAACAAGATCATTCACCTACCAGTCACATCACATAGAGCAGGATATAAGCAATAAGATTGATAACAAGATCATTCACCTACCAGTCACATCACATAGAACAGGATATAAGTAATAAGATTGATAACAAGATCATTTACCTACCAGTCACATCACACAGAACAGGATATAAGCAATAAGATTGATAACAAGATCATTTACCTACCAGTCACATCACACAGAACAGGATATAAGTAATAAGATTGATAACAAGATCATTCACATACAAGTCACATCATACAGAACAGGATATAAGTAATAAGATTGATAACAGGATCATTCACCTACCAGTCACATCACATAGAACAGGATATAAGTAATAAGATTGATAACAAGATCATTTACCTACCAGTCACATCACATAGAACAGGATATAAGCAATAAGATTGATAACAAGATCATTCACCTACCAGTCACATCACATAGAACAGGGTATAAGTAATAAGGTTGATAACACGATCATTCACCTACCAGTTACATCACATAGAACAGGATATAAGTAATAAGGTTGATAACACGATCATTCACCTACCAGTCACATCACATAGAACAGGATATAAGCAATAAGATTGATAACAAGATCATTCACCTACCAGTCACATCACACAGAACAGGATATAAGTAATAAGATTGATAACAAGATCATTCACCTACCAGTCACATCATACAGAACAGGATATAAGTAATAAGATTGATAACAAGATCATTCACCTACCAGTCACATCACATAGAACCGGATATAAGCAATAAGATTGATAACAAGATCATTCACCTATCAGTCACATCACATAGAACAGGATATAAGCAATAAGATTGATAACAAGATCATTCACCTACCAGTCACATCACACAGAACAGGATATAAGCAATAAGATTGATAACAGGATCATTCACCTACCAGTCACATCACACAGAACAGGATATAAGCAATAAGATTGATAACCAGATCATTCACCTACCAGTCACATCACATAGAACAGGATATAAGCAATAAGATTGATAACAAGATCATTCACCTACCAGTCACATAACATAGAACAGGATATAAGTAATAAGATTGATAACAAGATCATTCACCTACCAGTCACATCATATAGAACAGGATATAAGCAATAAGATTGATAACAAGATCATTCACCAACCAGTCACATCACATAGAACAGGATATAAGCAGTAAGATTGATAACAAGATCATTCACCTACCAGTCACATCACACAGAACAGGATATAAGTAATAAGATTGATAACAAGATCATTCACCTACCAGTCACATCACATAGAACAGGATATAAGTAATAAGATTGATAACCTACCAGTCACATCACACAGAACAGGATATAAGTAATAAGATTGATTACAAGATCATTCACCTACCAGTCACATCACATAGAACAGGATATAAGTAATAAGATTGATAACAATATCATTCACCTACCAGTCACATCACATAGAACAGGATATAAGCAATAAGATTGATAACAAGATCATTCACCTACCAGTCACATCACACAGAACAGGATATAAGTAATAAGATTGACAACAAGATAATTTACCTACCAGTCACATCACACAGAACAGGATATAAGCAATAAGATTGATAACAAGATCATTTACCTACCAGTCACATCACATAGAACAGGATATAAGTAATAAGATTGATAACAAGATCATTTACCTACCAGCCACATCATATAGAACAGGATATAAGCAATAAGATTGATAACATGATCATTCACCTACCAGTCACATCACATAGAACAGGATATAAGTAATAAGATTGATAACAAGATCATTCACCTACCAGTCACATCACACAGAACAGGATATAAGTAATAAGATAACAAGATCATTCACCTACAAGTCACATCATATAGAACAGGATATAAGCAATAAGATTGATAACAAGATCATTCACCTACCAGTCACATCACATAGAACAGGATATAAGTAATAAGATTGATAACATGATCATTCACCTACCAGTCACATCACACAGAACAGGATATAAGTAATAAGATTGATAACAAGATCATTCACCTACCAGTCACATCACACAGAACAGCATATAAGTAATAAGATAACAAGATCATTCACCTCCCAGTCACATCATATAGAACAGGATATAAGCAATAAGATTGATAACAAGATCATTCACCTACCAGTCACATCACATAGAACAGGATATAAGTAATAAGATTGATAACAAGATCAATCACCTACCAGTCACATCACATAGAACAGGATATAAGTAATAAGATTGATAACAAGATCATTCACCTACCAGTCACATCACATAGAACAGGATATAAGCAATAAGATTGATAACAAGATCATTCACCTACCAGTCACATCACACAGAACAGGATATAAGTAAAAAGATTGATTACAAGATCATTTACCTACCAGTCACATCACATAGAACAGGATATAAGCAATAAGATTGATAACAAGATCATTCACCTACCAGTCACATCACATAGAACAGGATATAAGTAATAAGATTGATAACAAGATCATTCACCTACCAGTCACATCACACAGAACAGGATATAAGCAATAAGATTGATAACAAGATCATTCACATAGCAGTCACATCACATTTACCTAAAAACTAATAAATAACGTCAATGTCTTAAATAAATATAGATTTAATATTATCGGAATGTAGGTATGTAATTGATTTATTTCATATATTACGATATACATAATATACTTACTTCCATGATGTACATCCTTTAAAAAAATATGTTTTTACATTTTATATATAAAGATGTTTAGCATTTCCTGTGATAAAAAAGACAGATACCATATTTAGGACATTATATTTTACTTATAGCATAAATACATACGTTACACGGTTTGTGGTTTAAATTTATTAAGTAAAATAGATTTTTGCTGATAGGTTAATCATGTGTCTGATTATAATTTATATTTTGCTGCCAATATTTCCTGTTTGAATTGAAAAGGTTTAAAATTGTTTCGTTTTCGTGTTATTTTCTTTTGACTAGAAACTTTCTGTAAATTGTCTCCACTATAGTATCTATGATTCAGAGGCATGTTTTTATCAACAAATAGAAGTGGTTTGATTATCAAGAAGTATACCCCATTCATACGACATGATTTGCACACCTCAGTATATTTTACAAATGAGTAAATTTACTCACATGTGCAATTTTTGTTGTATGAACTGATATACTCATTTGCAGATTCTGCACAGTTTAGTAAATATACACCTGGTCTCGACTAGGTGTAAATTAACTTCTGCATACACTTTGTAGCAAACTATTAGTTAATGTTTGTCAATTGTATCGTATAAACAGGCAACAGATTTACTTATGTATGTATTTTGTTCTGTTTATTTTATAAATTTTAATTTTAAGTGTTGTTTTGGTTGTGTATGCAATGGAGTGTAAATATCAGTCAGTAAACACGGTTGCTAAATTGATTGATTAATTGTATATTGTTTTACTCCCTCTGGAGAATTCTTCATTCTTACTAGGCACTCAAGGCCATTGAGCAGGGAATGATCTTTTCTTTGCCAGCACCTGCTGCGACACGGAACCTCCGTTTATACGGTCTCATCCGAAGGATCGGACTCCACGCCCAACAATGGGATTCGAACCTGCGACGTAAGGATCAAGTCCTTATTTTGCGACTCTATAGCAGACGCACAAACCACTACGCCACACGCCGACTTGGTGACTATAGAAGGCAAACCTATTAAAATCAAGGAGCTATTATCCCCACCGAGACAACTTGTTTAATTGGCAAAAACGAGGGCATCTTGAACCTTTCTTGCAAACCTATGTTTATGTCTCTAAAGATATAGAGCTGTGGTCCCAAACAAGTGTCCTGTACGATCAATAAGTAGTGCCCTTACTATGCAAGTCCTTTTCTTGGGATTGCTCCGGAGCTATGATAGGAGCATACATCTCATCAATCGCTCGGCCCCATTACCATTTAGCTCTTGATGACTTTTTTCTACCTTTCTGTTTTTAATTCAGGGAAGCTACTTATATATAGATTAATGTTACAGGAATTTCAATAAACTAGTGAAAATAAGCATTCGTAAGTAACCTTGACACCTGATCTCATCATGAATATCCAGAGGTTCCTGTTAGTTTCCTATTTACATATTTGTATTGTTCAAAGATTTTTGAGATCGATCACTGTTAGATTTTTTTCGCCCTTTTCATCTACTGGAAAATACATGATTATTAATAAAATATTCAAGCAGATAATTTATAATGGCCTCGCACACTTAACATACCGTAGATTTCCCAACAGCAACAATATTTTGAATGGTCCTATTTCCGCCAATAAAAGTCAACTAGTAGATGGCAAGTCGAATTATTCTTTACACCCAACGGTTCTTCTACAATCTTTAATACGGAAGCAAAAATATTTTCCAACAATAAAGCAATATGAGCTATATTTTTGAGAAAATTATTTTGCTATTTATATGTGTTATTATGATTAATATTATTTGTATATTATTTAAACCCTTGTGATTAATAAAACCAAAGTAAATAGTTTTAATTGTTTCAGAAGAAATGTTTTTGTACAATCGAATATAGAGCATTATATAAAAGATCAATAGTGCACTGGACGACAATAATGTAATTTTGCTATAATTAAAGCTTTTATATAAAAGTTCTTCCATCGCAAATATGAGTAACTGTAGTTTATAAATGTTCTTTTTTTCTATCATTGAAAAATTTGATTATAAATTTGCAATACAAATTTCCCATGTCAATCTTGCAGCTCATGTTGATAATTTTATTACGTTTTGCTTCTTCGAGTTAAATTTTTATACCATTCTTTCTCCCTCAAATCATTTATAAAGTTGTACCAAGAAATCAGTGTGGAAGATTTAAAAGTTGGTCTTAAAGATTAGTCTTATACTCAAACAGAAAGGAAAAACCCTTTTCTATAAAACTTCACAATTCTGAATCTGTTCATCTCCTTAATCTCTATGAATAGACTTCCGGTTGACGAATGGCGGGATGAGTGGTGTTTTTGGAGCTCCTGGGATATTTCTATTGTAAATAACTTTTTACACGTCTGTCAGGCCAAAATGTGTAGTATTTAATTAACAATCGTTTTTTATGAGAGATTTTGAAGGAAGCAAGTCAAGTCCAAAGCTATTGTTCCTATAATCTAGCTTCACTAAGTACTACCCGTCACGCACGATTTTGTTCTATTAATGGCCGCCAAGGAGTTCACTTTTAGTGCCCCTAAAATGGAAGTAGACAATAGCCCATCCGAAAATTATAATCACAGTTTGGAGGAATTAAAAAAACAATTTGAGGGAAAAAATCTTGCAGAATGCTTTGCTATTATGTCCATGGAAATTAAGGGTGTTCGAGGAGAAATCCAGGACATAAAACAAGGTGTTGGTGACATAGAAACGGTATGTGAAAACCTTAATCAGGACATTTCAGACATTCATCAAACGTCTTTTCCGGAGATAAAAGAGGCACTTAAAGGTGAACGAATCGAACGACTCAAGCTGGAAATGTGGGGCAGAAAATGGAATTTGGTTGTCCGGGGGATTGAAGGGTCAAATGATGAACGACCAAGAGAAACAGAAAAGAAGGTGAGACAATTCTTGAATGGTGTTCTTAAATTTGAGGAGTCATTTGCAAACGGGGTGATTTTACAAGCTGTACATCGCCTGCCAGGTGGACCAGAAGGGAAAAGAAACATTATCGTTCGATTTAGCAGTCTTATTGATAGAGATGAGGTTCTTGAGGGGGCGAGAAAGCTAAAGAAGGGTTCAGGATATGGGATATCACCTGATCTCCCTAGGGAAATAAGCGACCTGAGAGCCAAACTCCTAAAGGAGAGATTCGCAATGCCACCGGAGGCTAGAAGTAAGACAAAACTAGTGTACATAAAGGATTTCCCCTTCGTGAAACTCAAAAAATAGATTGTCCGGTTCAGTGACCCCGATACCCGTGTTTACAACTGACAAGATGTGTATTCGCTCAGTTACGGAATTCTGCCCTGCCTTTTCATTGATAAATATCGGTGCTATATTGAGAATGACAATTGAGTCGTAACGGCTAATACAACTAGATAACTATTGATTTAGATATTTTATGATCATATCGTTTTGTTTAATATAAGAGTGTGAAAAATTCTTAATGTACAGTGTGTCATTTTTTGATATCCAGGGGTTTTAAAATGCGGAAGTTTTTTTTTTCTTGGATGGGAGGGTGTTTACATCAGTGTGTGGGAGGGTTTTACATTATAAAAACTGTCTACATGTATATACAAACAATTTTCAGACTGACTGTAGAAATAACAAACAATCTTTTCATCTTCTTTTTGTTATTTTATGAATGATTTAAAAATTGGTTGCCAGAATTGTCGGGGACTTGCTTCAAATAATATAAAACGTAGGGATATTTTTAACAGATGTCGAGATAAATTTGATATTACTTTCCTTATAGATACACATAGCTCGACGGAAACGCAAACCATTTGGAAAACTGAATGGGGATTTAAAGGGGTGTTTAGTTCAAATAGTAGCAGCAGCAGGGGAGTTGCGATCTTATTTAAAAACTCGTTTGAATTTGAAATATGTAAAGAAATCATTGACTCAGATGGGAATTTCATTATTTTAGATTTAAAATGTTTTAATAAAAAATTAACCTTAGTTGCTTTATACGGCCCAAATGAGGATAATCCAAACTTTTATTCTTCAATTCACCGCAAGATAGAAGCTATTGGAAATGACTCTATTATAATCGGAGGAGATTTTAACGTGCCCTTAGACTATCAAAAAGATAATAGCAACTACAAGCACAAAAATAATCCTAACGCCAGAGAAAAAATTTTAGAAATGATACCAGATTTAGATCTGGTTGATGTTTGGAGGGAATATAACCCAGATATATCTAGATTCACATGGCATGGCCCAAAGAGTAAGCAAGCTCGATTAGACTACTTTTTAATCTCCGCTGACCTTCAACCTTGTACGGTGAAGACCGACATAGGGTATGCGTACAAGTCTGACCACTCTTTCATTGAAATTTCCTTCAAGTTCTCAAACCAAATTCGAGGAAAAGGTAGCTGGAAATTTAATAATAGTTTACTCTACGATCAAACCTATGTCTAAAGTATTAAAGAATGTATTTCAGAAACTATTGCACAATATGAAACAAATAATAGCTGTACAATTAATGATCAATTACTTTGGGAAACTTTGAAATTAATGATTAGAGGCAAAACCATATCATATACCTCTTTCAAGAAACGCGGTAGAGATAAAACGGAGTCAGAACTTGAGAAAAAATTACAAAGTCTATATGAAAAGCCTCTTTCAGAGGAAAATAAATTAGAAATTGTTAAAACAGAAAATGAGTTAAAGCAAATAAGGGAAGACAAGGTAAAAGGTATCGTTATCAGGGCAAAGGCAAAATGGAATGTAGAAGGGGAGAAAAGTACCAAATATTTCTGTAATTTAGAGAAACGAAATTATACAGAAAAAATTATTCCAAAAATTATAATGGACGACTTGGAAATCACACAACTTCCGGATATTTTAAAAGCTCAGGAAAATTTTTATAAAGAGCTGTATACTGCAGGTGATCACATAATAACAAAAGAACACGAGGAAATGTTTTTTGATTCTAAAAACGAGTATATTGAAAGACTCACAGAGGATGAAAAAAATGAATTGGAAGGTCAAATCACTAAAGAAGAACTTCTTATCGCATTACAGAATGCAAAAAACGGAAAATCCCCCGGACTTGACGGTTTTACATATGAATTTTATAAGTTCTTCTGGAAAGATATCTATAAATATTTGCTTAATTCTATAAACCATGCGTATTCTATAGATTCTCTATCAATTTCACAGAGGCAGGGAGTGATAACATGCCTTCCTAAAAGTGGCAAATCAAAACTGTACTTAAAGAATTGGCGACCGATATCTCTTCTAAATGTTGATTATAAGTTAACTTCTGCGTGTATTGCAAATAGGATTAAAAAATACATTTCAAAACTTGTAAGCCAAACACAGGCGGGTTTTATTAAAAACAGATATATCGGAGAATGCACTCGTCTCATATATGATCTAATTCACAAAGCAGAGGAAGAAAATATTTCCGGCATACTTTTATTATTAGACTTTGAAAAAGCTTTTGATACTGTTGATTGGAACTTTATTTTTAAAACTTTAGAATTTTTCAACTTTGGGGGATCAATAATAAAATGGTTTAAACTACTCTATCACGATGTATCTAGCTGTGTGCTTAACAGCGGTCATTTTTCATCCTTCTTCACAATAGGAAGAGGTGTAAGACAGGGGGACCCTCTTTCGCCTTATTTATTTATTCTAGTGGTAGAGCTCCTCAGCGCCTCTTTAAAAAACAATCCCGACATTAAGGGAATAAACATTAAAGATTCAGAATACCTTGTTAGCCAATATGCAGACGATACTTCTCTAGCGCTCGAAGATGATGAAAAATCCCTGAACTTAGCACTAAAATGCATAAACTCCTTTGCTGCTTGCTCCGGGCTAAAACCCAATTTCGAAAAAACACAAGCTTTATGGATTGGTGCAAAAAGGGGCTGTGGTCAAGAGATTAAGACAAAAGAAAAAAATAATGTGGAATCATGACGGTAAAGAGCAAGAGCCAGGTGTGGAACCATGCTCACAAATGGTAAATTTAAACTCTTAGGTATAACTTTTTCTTCATATCGACTTAAACAAACCGGATATCACTTATGATAATTATTTTTTGAGGAAAAGTTACAAGCTGCCAAAAAGCTTATCAATGACTGGTCTTTTTAGAAACCTCACATTGATCGGAAAAGTCACTTTTGACTGTATCACTTATGATAATTATGAGGAAAAGTTACAAAACACTGGTTTTACCAATTTTTGTTCAACTTTTTACTTTTTGTTCTTTTTACCAGACCCACCTTCAGATTTTTTAAAGAAACGTCAAAATATGTTTTTTGAATTTACCTGGGAAGGCAAACCAGACAAAATCAAGCGCAACGTTCTATATAATTCAACAGAAAACGGAGGGCTTAAGGTTCGTCATCTAGCATCTTTCTGCCAAGCCTTGAAAATATCATGGGTCAAGAAAGTACTTGACCCGAATATTCATTCACCATGGAAACTCTTGCTCTCAGACACGACACAAAAATTCGGAAACGACAAAATGTGGTATTTTAGAAATGAAGGTTTAGAAACCATTTAAAGTAAATTTAATCCATTCTGGAAAAGTGTATTAATATCTTGGGGAAAGGCTAGTCAAAACTCTACCACAGCCCCTTGCGAAATTCTTAGTCAACCACTATGGCTAAATAATGATATCAAAGTCGGAAAAAAATATGTGTTTAAGCGAAAATGGATTACCAATGGCATATTTTTCATCAATGATTTAATTACGGAAAATGGCGATTTCATGAATTTTAACCAATTTAATAATAAATACATGTTAAATACAAATTTCGTGGAATATACCGGATTACTATCAGCAATCCCTAAACATTGGAAGCAAATAATTAGAAATCATCAAAAGTTGAATGAAATTAAAAGTGAAAATATTTTAAAACTTCAAAGAAACGTTAAAGTCACAAAATACTTTTATCATTTTTTTGTTGAAAAGATAGCAGAGTCCCCTTCAATGGCTTTAAGAAAATGGGAGGAAAAACTTTCAATACATATTCCTGAAAATAAATGGAAAAATTCATTCTCTTTACCCTATTTAATAACAGAGGACACTAAACTTCGATGCTTTCAGTTTAAGCTTTTACATCAAATATTTTTTACAAATAGCAAACTTATGAAATGTAAATTAGCTGAAACAGAACTTTGTTCCTTTTGTCATGATACTAAAGAAACACTTATCCATCTAATATGTTTGTGTCCTTTTTCAATTACTTTATGGTCTAACTTAAAAGATAAACTTCGTAACACTTGTGGTTTAATAATTGAATTTACACCTGAAGAAATAATATTTGGATACAATAGTTGTAGTAAAATTGCTTTCAGATCGTTGAACATAATTATTCTAATTGCAAAGCAATATATAATGCATTGTAAATGGAAAAATATAACGCCCTCTTTTCTTGCTTTTTTGGAAGTACTTAAATATTATAAAACTATAGAGCTTTTTTCCTCCTTTTCTCTTTCTTATAAAAAAGCAGACATGATAAAGCAAAGTTGGGATTTTTTGAAAACATTTCTCAGTCAGTGAAGATAAGATACAGAAAAGTAATAAATATTATTGTACTTTTTTTTAAAATTGTTCAATGGAAGCACTTTATGTCTATTATGTATAAATATTTGCCTTTTTCCATTATATTGTAACTTTGTAATGTTTGTATGATGCATTTAATGACAGAAATAAAAAATATGTCTATATGAGGAATATATGAAAATTTGCACACATGAGCAAATTTTTTGCTTACCTATGTCTTATATGAAAATTTGCACACATGGAATGGGGTATTATTTCCAGGAATTGTTTATTTTATGTTTTTGACAATTGATGAATACATCACAGTTTTCTTGTTGATTTTATATAGCATTTATGCAATAACTTCATACGCGTTATGTATTCATTTCATTATATTCTATAATACATATGAGACTAATCTGTATCTTAAAGACTGTGTATCATTTCTAATGTATAATTTATCCAAAAAAAAAAAAACAATCCATAGTACAGTGTATATGATTCTCTTTTGGTCACACGATCCCTGCAAAAACCCTGGCTTTTTACTTAAGGATTTAATTCTGAAAACTCACACTTCATCTCTGGCTGATGGATTGTAATAGTTCTCCTGTCGTTTTTTTAATGGTTTCTTTCAGTGGCAGCCGACTTTTTATTCGTCCTTTTGCTAGCAGTTCTCCGCGTTGCCTAGACTTACAGAAAATAACTCAATCATGTAACCTTTGTACTCTTACTTCCTAAATATGACAGGAATGGTACAAAATGGTAGCATTAGTTCTCATCTGTTCGACTGTCTTCTGTGTTAAAAACTTAGCATTGTTTTAAAGTAACTTTCTGTTATCTAGCATAACGAAAGATATGCCTCATCGAAAAAATTGAAAGTTTCAGACCGTTAATGTAAAAAAGTTTTCTATGCACGGCAACTTTATACATACAGTGATATAAACCGCAAATAAAGTTGCTTGCGTATGCTAAAATCTATTGACAATCAAGTTTATTTTAAGATATTTCAAACAAGAAAATATTTCTTTTTAATTATTTCCTGCATCCAACATGACCTGTCACAGTTGACGTTTTTACTTAAGGCAACATTTCTGCCAGTTTTATGTTGTAATTGCTTTTAAAATTGCAGGTGTACATTTTTTCATTACGTCTTTCTTATCTAGTGAACAACTGTGAACTCACTATTTTCTGTGAGGTATTTATTTTCGTGGTTCTTAAGGTATAAAATAAAAGACCCATGAATATATGTCTATCATAATATAATTTTTACAACTAAATTACTATTAAACAATTCTTTAACCATGAAATCAAGTCCTCATAAACGAATATATTTTTCTCAAACCTCGAAAATATGTGATGTTAGAGTTTCATAAAGACGATAGCATGACGCTCAATCTCTATTTTTATCATCTGGTTAAAGAACATTACACCCGACTTGTTAACTGAAGGCTTTAACATTACATCCGATTTGTTTCTTTGTCTCTATGTGCAGATTAAGCATTATTTCAACAAGCCTAAGGACCACTTGCCTTTTTGAATTAAAATGATAAGTGTGCGATTCATGTGCAACATTAGCTATTCACCATTTTAGTTTTAACTTTATGTCATTGAAATTAGACATCATGTATACACAGTACATAATACAAACAGGATTCGGAAACACGTTTTACAACTTATATTATTTCCTTTCCTTAAAGAAATTCATCAATTTGGGTCTCATTCATGGGCGTTGGAAGCAAATTAAAAGTGGGGGGGATAAATCGAAAGTGTGTTTGGGGGTCGGGGGGGGGGGCATATCAACAAAAAAGATAAATCAAAATCACCACTGTCTATATAATGGTTAAGCCCCCCCCCCCCCCCCCCCTCCCTCAGGTCTTGACGCCTTTGTCATTTTAACAACGTATTGCGATTCTTTTTGAACATCTTTCATAAGTACTTTTCATTTTTTTTTTAATTTTTAACAGGCTTAAAAGTATCCTTATAGAATTTTCTGATATTTGTATCTTACAAATGTACGTCTTTTATAAGACTAAAAAGTAAATATAATAATGATAATTTATAGTGTTACATTAACATTTAGAGGCTTATGTATCAAAGTTGAAATAAATCAATAAATTCTTAATAATGTCTTAGAGTTAGAAAATTTTTCACTTTGAATTCTAGAAAATTGCTGATTTCCAATTTCATTCAGTTTGAGTTGATCAAGGAGTATACAGGGTGTTTCACAATATATGTCACACATCTAAATGGGCATAATCTGAATATCGAACATGATACCAAAAAACCCAAAACACTATAGTTAAGCATATTGATCTAAAATTATTATGTTGCAAAATATTGGGAAAATTATAATAAACCGTAAAGTAACTGATGATATAATCAGTGATGTCATAATGTCAGCTTTTCTCAAAATTGCGTAAAACTTGCAGTAAAAATTTGTTGCAATTTTTTATTATAAGAACCGTTTACGATATTTTATATATTTTGCAGGGGTGATGATAAAAAATGACTAGACCAGAAATCACTGTCTACTTTACTTATATTAAGAATAATTAGAGGGTTTAAATTAAATTATAATATAAAGATGAAAGACAGTTAAACCCTGCCTCCTCTTCACCCAACCCTACCCTACCCCCAAAATATCAAGTATCAAGAAGAGATGAGAACTATATCAGAGTAAAGTCCATCATTGAGAAAAACCCGATGAAAGTCAGATCTGAGTTTAGGGAGATGGATTGTAACAATACCAGTAAGTGTATCAAGAGTATTTCGAAATCTTTAATTTGAGTTAAGTATGTCTGCATACAAGATTTCAACGTTTAAAGTCAAATGACATTCAGAGCCGGGGTAAAAGTTTGCAAGGTTGAAAGGAAAAGTGAAAGAAGTGGACACCAATTAACACATACCGGTAGTTCTGAAACGGAACATTTATTTAAATGCAATTTTAAATTAAAATAGATATGCACTTTTGGGGGTTCTATAAAGCCAGATATAAAAAGAGAAAAGTCTCAGAAATCTTGGGAAACTTACAAAACTTGATGATAAATTTATAAACATTAGTCTCTTAAGTTATTTAGGACAATGTTGGGAAAACACTTGGAGAATAACATTTTAGGATATGTTGCCATAGTAACTAAGATGGTGAATTTTGGATAATTTTGACTAAAAAAATTAATTTTGAATACATGCCGATTAAAATGATATATAAAATGTGTATGTAGCTTTTGTTGTTATTTATCTATCTGTCTATAGATGTGTGACATATATTGTGAAACACCCTGTATATATCAAAATTACATATTTAAAAGGTACATATAACACAATCCAAATCAAAAAAGGAAAATCAAAATTCCTTTTTTTAAACCCATTATTTCAAATCTGAAGCCATTTTAGGCTACAATATCATTAAATGCAGCTCCTCCAGTCTTTTTTGCAATAGAAAACCCTAAAAATTCAAACTATTGGATCCTTTATTATTTAACAAAGAGACCTGTGAGGAACGTTCCTCTCAAAAAATCTTTAAATATACATGAATCTTAAACAAAGAGACCTGCGAGGAACGTTCCTCTCCCAATTTGAAGTGAACTCAATATATACATGAATCTTAAACAAAGAGACCTGCGAGGAACGTTCCTCTCCCAATTTTAAGTGAACTCAATATATACATGAATCTTAAACAAAGAGACCTGCGAGGAACGTTCCTCTCCCAATTTAAAATGAACTCAATATATACATGAATCTTTAACAAATAAAACCTGCGAGGAACGTTCCTCTCCCAATTTCAAATGAACTCAATATATACATGAATCTTTAACAAAAAAACCTGCAAGGAACGTTCCTCTCCCAATTTGAAGTGAACTCAATTTATACATGAATCTTTAACAATGAAACCTGCGAGGAACGTCCCTCTCCCAATTTCAAATGAAATCAATTTATACATGAATCCTTAACAAAATACCTGCAAGGAACGTTCCTCTCCCAATTTGAAGTGAACTCAATTTATACATGAATCTTTAACAATGAAACCTGCGAGGAACGTTCCTCTCCCAATTTCAAATGAAATCAATTTATACATGAATCTTAAACAAGGAAACCTTCGAGGAACGTCCCTCTCCCAATTTGAAATGAACTCAATATATACATGAATCCTTAACAAAATACCTTCAGGAAACATTTCTCTCACAATTTCAAATGAACATAATATATACATGCATCTTTAAAAAAAAAAACTGCGATGAACGTTCCTCTCCCAATTTCAAGCTAACTCTATACATGAATCTCTGACAAAAAGACTTGTAAGGAACGTTCCTCTCCCAATTCAAATGCACTTATTATATACAATGTCATGAATCTTTAACAAGGAGACCTGCTAGGAACGTTCCTCTCTATAGTTTAAGTAAGCTCAATATATACATGAATCTCTAAAAAAGAAACCCTGCAAGGAACGTCCCTTTCACAATTTCAAATGAACTTAACATACATGTATATGTGAAGCTTTAACAAGGAGACCTGAGAGGACCATTCCTATGGCAATTAAAAATTAACATAAAATTAACATTAATATATATGAATCTTGATCACACTGAGCTGTAAGGAATATCCCCCTCCTTTACAATTTTTTTTCTTAAAACATGAAAAATAAACCAAAAAAGATTTTTTTTAAACACATATGACCGTTCACAGTAGCTCAGTCGGTAGAGCACTTGCTCCATGATCGGGAGGTCATGAATTTGAATGTTGGCTGCGAGCGACCTAAGTCGATAAAAAATGGGTAGCTACTGTTCCTTCACCATGCACTTGGCACTTTTAAGTAAAAGTTGCGGGTCCTTTGGATGAGACCTTTTGGAAGAAACTGAGGCCCCGTGTCAGTGGCAGGCGCTGTCATGATAAAAATCCTTCACTGCTCAATGGCCCTGAGTGCCAAGTAAAGGTAAAAATTTGAAGCCCTTCACCAGCATACAGTGACGTCTCCATATGAGTGAAAAATTCTAGAGATGGAAGTTAAACAATATACAATCTTAATACATGAATCAAAGGATATGGATATCTTGATAAAATTGACGAGACAAGAATATCAGTGGTCTTGTTTAAAGTCATCATTTCCTAAGTTCTTTGGTTGATACAACGACTTTGTCAGAAAATACAATTTATCTTTGAGTCAAATGCTGACTGACTTTTTCATACCAATTGTAAGTAATAGCCCATTATTTATATACACTGAATTGAAGACAGATTTTCTGTTATTTCCTGATCATGACAAGGAGCACATGGCAGACGCAACTGGTCAGCAGGAGATGCTCACTCCTCCATGGCACCTGATCCCATCACCGACGTTTTGAGGTCCGAGTCTGCTCTGCTCCTATTTTGTATTGTTTTATGGACTTTGAAATTGAATACTGTTTGTTATCTCTATATCCTTCACCTCCCTATGCTATTCAGTGTAGTTTACATTTATGAATCCTAAACTGTTTGTATTTTTCTGGTTTTGATGTGTCCTAGTATCTAAAGTTGATTGAAAGATTTTGTAGAAGCATAAAGAATATGATGCTAAGGGTTATATTAACATTTACACATATACTTGAGTGTTCCTCCTTTCACAGTATGTAACAAGTTGCAGTCCTGGTTGGAATGTGAACAAGATAAGAATTCTATGCAATGCAGAGGATTTTACTGGATTGTCCAGTTCACAATGTTGAAGGTGTGCATACATTTCTTCCCATTTACACACACAAGAGAACCTGAAAAATGAATTTACAAGTATTATATATGAAAGCACAGAAAAAAGTATACAGTTTGTGTATATCATTGAGGGAGTAAAAAAAAAATGCAGTTACCCAAAAGCAAGTGAATTTACTGAAGCACAGTCAGTTTTTTTATAACGAAATCAAAAATAAGACTTTTTTAAAATCCTCTCCTAATTCCAAATGTGTGAATGTTAATTGTGCTTCTGTGGGCAATAAACTACCAAGTAAATGAAACAGCCCCCCCCCCCCCCCCGGCCTCTGAATATAATTTGTAGTGTCCATGCATGTTTTGCAATGTAAACCCAAAACATGTATGTATCATAAGGTAAAATAGGAAGTGCACAATGGAAATATCTATGTAATAAAGATTCTGTGAAAGTCTCATCAAAATTCCTTAAATGGTACGATTGGAGTTGTGGATAAGATATTGGTACTCCAAAGATGGAAGGACGGACATACATCGCAATTACTATATATCC